>NC_135904.1:7509562-7709562 GCF_964194155.1 Cetorhinus maximus
GATATGCTTTCAAAATTACAGTAATCTGGAGGCAGTGCTTCCTTAAAAGGATAAGATACTACAATAATTTGAGTGTTCATTACAAAATCGTCTCTACATTTCCAGAAGCTGGGCACAGAAACACAATATTACTGCATGAACTTGATGGTTAACACCATACCACAGCTCCATGGAAAACAGACAATCAGCAATGGACCCAAACCAAATGATGAAGAGTCACATTTCTGCATCAACTTTCAAAAAGCGCTGGTAAGATGGCAGCCTAATCACCTTACCAGGAGATAACTGAGGGTTGCGGTGACATCTCGCGCCCAATGCAACAGATGTCAGTGTTTGGTGGGGTCGGGAATATTTCTTCCATTTTACGAATTCCCACATGAAGTATGGTACTGTGTTTGTACTAACATTTTTTTTTACCTCGCCCCAACGACTTACCTCAGATCAACCTGTCTTCCACCCGCTGAGGAATTTCCTCCTTTTTATCCCCATCGCCATCCTTCTGGAATCTTTTGCAAGACTACCAAATTATGTGAGTGATCTGCATCATATCCTCACGTTCACAAGGAACTGGGATAAATATTGATGAGGTTATGTTGGAATTGTATAAAATACCGGTTCAGCCTCAACTAGAGCGGGGAATGGCACTAGGTGCATTGCTCAGAGATGACAATCCGAACAGCTTCTTCTGTGCTGTAATCATTCTGTGAATCTGTAAATCTTACTTCATGTTGGACACTTAAAGCTTGGTGTGTTTAAATAACCTAAAATCTTGCATAATTATATACAATATGTACACGCCAGACAGACAGGAGGGTAATTCTACTGTAGGTAATTTGTCAAATATTACCTTGAAGCAGCTTCAACATATACAACACACAGATTTTGACAATTCAAACCAAAGTAGTAGACAGCCATCAATTATTCTTCCCAGAACCTGATCAAGTGTTCTTCCTCAAAGGCCACAAAACATGCAAATTATGGCTGCTAACAATACTGATACAGTTTCTTCAAATATCTGAATGCCACAATTTGAATTACAAAAGCATGGATTTGAATGGTTTCTGCTAACTGTGATTAAAGCCTGTAATTATCTCTACAAGACACTGGGTTTAAACATATACAAATCCCTGCATAAAAACAGGGTTCTTGATGAGAACCATCACAATTTTATCAGCTTACACCACCCCTACTTCAGAAGAAATGATCACGGAGCACTTGTATTCAGTAAATAAAAACTTAAAACTGGTAGGAACATGTACAGTACTTTGGTACACAATGCTGCCATATCCACCAGGAGTTGTTTGTAAAAATCAGTGACACAGAACTTCAATGTATAAGCATCAAAATTTTGCTTTAGAAGCTTAGGAACAAATAGGAAAGACCCAACTTTGATCAGCAATCTACGTTGCTCATCTCAGCTAATGTTGTGATGGGGTGCCACAGTTGGCCTCAGTGCCCCAAGGTTACAGATTAGAAATAATCAGCATTTTTCAATTGCGGTCCAGTGCCTCCTATTGGAAATATGTCCTTATGAACACCGGAGAAAAAAAGACACGTGGAGGGAAAAAAATAGATAGGATTAGGCTGGCAGTAAAGTCTTTTGCTACCAAGTATCTGGCACAGATTAATTAAAAGGTAACTTGTGCAAGGTATCAGAGGGCAACCAGTGCGCAGGAAACCGTAGCCCTGCGAAGAGGCAATGGTTCAAAAATGGGAGTAAAATGGCAAATTGTACTTCATATGATAGTGTTACATTTAGCATAAAAAAACAATACAACAGAAAATTAGGTGTCTGATCTATCAAAGCTGAGTAAACCTGCTTTATCGTTTTGAGTCATTTACTTCTTACAAACAATAAAGCAGGTTTATTCAGCTTTGATAGATTAGACATCTAATTTTCTTTTTAAAATCAAAGCTATTAATATTTCTTCCTAAGCATTTGTAGCTGGTTAATTACATAGGGCGGAATTGTCCACTCCTGTTGGTGGCAAGCGTTATGGTGGATGTGAGCAGACAATATGGCAGGAAGGCCAAAAATTGGTTTCACATCATCATGAAACACATTTGCAATTGCTGCTCCATCGGTCAATGGCAAGCCGCGTTTCTCACTGCCGGACATTGGGGACTTTTGTTATAATACATCTGCATGTCATTATAAGCCCAGCTCGTTGGGATCATCCCCACACTGTCCCACGAATCATCCAAGCATTGTTTCACAATCACATTCATAAGGCATGCACCTGATGAGCTGCACTTCGAGGGGACCTCAGAGGTGAGTGCACAGTAACATTGCGAGGCACTCGAGGGTTGAGGTGAAGGCACAGACAAGTCGCTTTCTCCTGGTTGGCTGACAATGGAGTGCCGGGGCAAGGGCTGCACTGCAGTTGAGGTGAGTTGGGGGTTGGGGGTAGTGCAAGGGCAGCACTCTGCTTGAGTGAGGAGCAGCACCTGAGGAATAAGAGGCAACTGGGGTCCCCATACATGCCGCTGAAGAGCCACAGCGAGCCGTCTCTGGGCCGGCTCCTAGTGAGACCCAGGGTCTATACTCACCACCTTTCATTCCTGCAGATGACCGAGAACTAGTGTCACTGAAGACTGCGCATGTTTAGGGAACTGGTTGGTCACATTTTCCACCTGCTGCAGGATTTGGTGCCACGGGGATATGGAGTGCATCCACTGCCAATGGTCATGAAGTGAACGCAGCACTCAATTTATATGCTCCCTTCAGGGCTCCACAAGTGGCCTCTGTGGGATATCGCAAGCCTCCACCCACCGGGGTCAGCCATCTTTGCAAAGGCACACAACTTTGTGCATTTTGCCAAGGACCAGGAAAGACAGGATGCAAGAACGCTTAGATTTGCCCAGATCTCAGGTTTCACACAGAATGACGAAACTCTGACGCCGGCCCATGACATTCTGGCAACAATGACAAGCACTATTGAGGTGAGCATGCAGGCATCACTAACGTGTCCAGTGAGTGTGAAGCCGGACCACAGCTGCAGTGTGCCACCGGCTGTGCTCACGTGGCACTCAGATCTCTGTAGCAACACGTGGTCAACTATGTCAATCGCAAGGGCTTCCACTCGCTGAATATTCAACTGGTGTGTGACCACCACAAATGAACCCTGCATGTCTGCACACAGCTCTCAGGGAGTGTGCACAACTCCTACATTCTCAGTAGGTCTCACATCCCTGGCATCTCCCAGGATCCAGAGAGGCAGCAGAGTTGGCTCCTCGGGGACAAGGGGCTACCCACAGAGGACAAGGCTGATGACACCTGTGCGGAGGCCTCAGGAGTGCAGCAGGGGGACGTTACAATGAGGCTTATGCTACAACTTGCACCTTGGTGAAGCAAACCACCGGAATGTTGAAAATGAGATTCCGGTGCCTGGACCTATCTGGTGGAGCCCTGCAATACAGTCCACAGAGGATGTCAAGCATTGTTGTCACTTGCTGCGCCCTTCACAACCTGGTGTTGCAACAGGAAGACGAACTAGCTGAGGAGGAAATGGAGGAGCTAATGGAGGAGCTGGATGCCTCCTCCAAATGAGTACATCGCATGGGATGAGGGTGAGGAGGTTCTCGAAGGCGAGGATGCTGGCGATGAGGGCATTACACTAGCCAAACGAGGCATGCATGCTCGGGAGGCCCTCACAGCTGCTAGATTAGTGTAGGATGATGACAACATGCAGTGAGACATCATAGATCCTTATATTTCATCTGTGAACATTTAACTCCAGTCTTGCTTATGGCAGCGCATATACCCTCTGTGATAAGGATCCTGTCGTGGAGACGCAGCAGAGGCCCTAATAGTTGTTCGATTCCAGGAGGATGACAACATGCAGTGAGGATGCTCCATAGATCTTCACATAGCCTCTGTGAATGTTTGACTCCTGTCTGGCTGAGGGCAGCTTGCTTGTACTCTGTGTCCAGGGTCCTATCATGGAGACGCAGCCGTGAAGCTTCAAATATACCTGATCCTTTGTCTGCCTTCAGCACCTGACCCCTTCAGGAGCACACTGTCACTGGTCATAGATGAAGAGATGGGGGCTCAGCCCCACCTCAAAAAGATGTTGAGTGCATGCATACAGAATGATGGAACTCTGACGTCTGCCCATGACATTCTGGCAGCAATGACAAGCACCATCAAGGTGCAGACACCACTAACGTATCCAGTGAGTGTGAAGCCGGACCATCACTTTGGTCTGAAGGTTATGCACTGCACAGGGAAGAGGCCCTGGACTGAGACAGCTGCCTTTATCTTGTGTAGGAACCAAGGTTTCACATCTGAGTGACAAGAATACTGCTCATCATAACAAGGCGCTATTCTTGGGAGTTTGTTTACAATAGTGAACGATGTGTACATGTGATTAACACCCGTGCTCAGATTGTACAACTACGTCTCTTAACCTTCCTAACCCTGCTGCTACGTCTTGGTGCTCCCCTGACATCCACAGCAAAGGTGGAGGCAGCCTGCTGACTGTTACGTCCCATCTGTGATGACCTTAATGGGTGTCCTCTGGAGGGCCGAGATCTGAACGGCCCCAATCTGATTTTGGGGTCCTGCTGAGTAGCAGTGACACCCTCCTGGGCCTGTGGACCTGGAGCTTTTGGGGGTCAAAGAGGGAGGGGATTTGGATGGGCCAGACACTCCGAGTCACCTGGGTGGATGGCCCCAGGGTGTGCACCTGCTGGTCTTCCTCCCTATGGGTGCCTGAAGGGCTCTGGCTGACTCCTTGAGGAGAAGGGGAAGCTGGAGCGAGACTGAGCTGCCCCGCAACCCCTCACACATTGACACTGTTGGAGGCCAACTATGGCCTCAGCAATGGAGTTCAGTCTGATGTCCTGGACCAAGGTTTCCATGGCAGCCACTATCCTACCAGTGTTGATCTTGGCGCATTGGCATGCTGGCACTATCACGCGAGACTGAAGGTGGATGGACTCTTCCATTGTGCCTGGAAATTTGAGGAGTGCGGCAGACATCCCTTCCTGTTGTTCCTGAGCTTGCCATTGCAGCTCCAGCAACTGAGGTATGGCAGAGTCTAGAGGCTTCTCATCTGACTCGGATCAGCAGATTTCTGACCTCCAGCAGTCCTCAGTGTGCCGGAAACCCGGGAAGTTCTTGCCTCTGCCTGATGTGGATCAAACAGTGTGATGTGGTCACCAGATTATGACTCCAAGGCTACTCTAGAACTTTAACCACAGAGGTGGTGTCTCAGTCTGTTGCAGGGTGTGGGTGAGCGCTGTGATGGATGTTTAGTGAGGGTTTCAGCAGATTCCTTTTTCAAAGGTGCCTGCGATGCTGGAGTCAAGCACCTGGGTTGTGGACTCCCTCGGCTGTTTCCCAGATGTTCCTGCGAAAGCAAGAGAGATAATTAATGCATGGCACTGGCCTGTGAAACAGGACACATCATTTCACAGCATTGTTGACTGATGGATGCTGCACTGCTGGATCCTCACTTGGTAGAGTACCACTGACCTCACCGTCATCACAGGAACGGTCCAGATCTTCATTGACTGGCCAGCGGTATTACTCTATTGTCAAAGTCCATTAGAACCTTGAGGTCAGGCATTCTTCCGCCAGTCTGTGACCTCTCTCTCTTGTTGTGTCAGCTTATCCTGCATGAACACAGAGTGTAAGTCAGGCGCCCACCTGGCCAGATGATAAGGATGCCTGGCGTGTGGGTGGTGAGTGGTGCCATGGATGGAAGGAGGACAATAAAGGTGTCTGTGATGTCTCTTGAACTGGCAGTGAATGAGATCCCTGTGAACGTGCGATTGGTATGAGAGTTGAGTGTGATGAGAAGAGTGACTTACCCTGGTGGAACAGAGATGATCATTCATCCTCTTTTGGCACTGGGTGGCTGTCCTCTTTTGCAGGGCAATGGCACTGACCAGCACTGCCCCTGCCTCCCAAGCCGGATTGGTGATGTTGCTGCCCCTCCTGCAACCAGAGCAGGGGTAGAGAACACAATGGTGAGCCTCCCCAGCATCCAAAAGGCGTTCCAAGGATGCGTCACTAAATCAGGAGGCTGCAGTATTCTTGCCTTTCAGGGCCTTGTCTTCTGTACAGCTGTACTGAACTGGAAGCACTAAGTGGTGTGCGTGTGGCTGCACTTTAAATATGGGTGTCTGGCGTGAGGAAGTGGCGAGGTGATGGCGTGGCGGGTGAATGACAGCCTGCCTGCCATCGAAGCAGAATGCTTCCCAGGAATGCATGATTAATGAGGCAGGATTCAGACAATACCGCAGGAAAAGCTGCCACTGCAGCCGGCGGGTAAAACGTTCTTTTTCCCGCCAGCTACCGCACTTAGTGCAAATCTGGGACGATTCCACCCATAGTCTCTTGGGTTTTTGATTGGCCGGAGAAACAAGTCTTAATGGGGTATGCACATTATCTAAGCAAGAATTCTTACCATCGCTTGGTCACAGCTATGTGAAGAGTGGGACTTAAGAGTTCCTTTCTTTCTCAATGTCTAATTACTCGCAATGAGAAAGTCTGCAAGAGACTGGAATTGGAACTAGCTATAATCAGCAAGCTAAGCTGCTTGAACTTTCATTTAAAATGAGTTAAGGGATATTGAACCAATAAATTGTTTTACAAACACTTCAGAAAGATACAATCAATTATTTCAAACAATTGTATGTATGAATGCATTCCTCTCCACAAGCACCATGCAATCAAAATTACAAAGCTTTATGAAGAATGAATTACTTTTCTCATGTGTGTTAAAAAAGTTTGTTATTACTGGTTACCAGAAGAAAAAGCTTATCCTTTGGGGGTGCCGACCCACAGAGATAAGAGCCTGTTATGTCAAATATCTTGGCTAGAATATCTGATGGTGGTAATGACCAACTGTTCTCTGCCTCTAGCTTGCTTGACAGAAATAAATACTGGATCCTTCTCCCAGTATGGCTACAGATTACAGATGAGCAAATCTATTTCATCTATCTGGTAGAGCCTACTGTCACCCTACTGGAGCTTCCAGCTGTTTTGTTGATAATTTCAGGCTTTTGCTTCTATTTCTCCAATTTGGAAGTTTATTCCTCCTGAAGAATTTCTTAACGTGTGTGCTAAAATTACATTTTACTCATTTGAACCCAAGCCCCCTAGATCTACTTCTACAGTTTAATTTTCAGAGCCATGCACAGGTTTTGTAATGCAAACTTGGCTTACTGATGTTTTAAGCCACATTCATGGACAAGAAAGCAAAGCTGACTGCAAAAACCTTCGAGGAAGCAATTCCGATCTGTAAAAGCCCAAGACACGTGCACAAAAAAGCTAATCTCAGTCAAGAGAGCTCATTAAACCATACATTATAACAAAACACTTAGCTAGCCTGGAACAGTGTCATACCAAAGGCTCCAATGCATCACTTAAGAAAACAAAATAATTCACATTAATACACTCCCATTATCATCAGGCAGTATATAGCAACACCTTCATTTTGGAGAAATTAGTAACAATTTCTCCCTGCACCCCAACCCCCCACAAGAAAAATCAATTCGAAATAGGCCTCCACAGATTTCACATACAAATCTATTTATTCCATGGGAACAGATGTTGGTTTTATTGCTTGTCCAAGCAATTATTCACTCAAGCACTATATATATAAAAAACACAAAACCACTAAACTACTTAAGACGTCAGTAGCAAACAACATTCCAGAACCAGTTTAAAGCCCTTAGGTAATCTATGCATTTTTTTCTCAAAAAAGTATAATGGTGAAGTTTCATATGACATTTAAATGCTATAATTACAGTAGCAAATAAAAATATTTGGCAGCATCAATGGAATGAAAGGCTCCAGTGATGTCCCAGTGGATAAGTGTACTGTCTGGTGTGGAATTGCTCTATATAGGCCTGGAAATTTCTAAAATAAAAACAGAAAATGCTGTAAACACTCAGGTCAGGCAGCATCCGTGGAGAGAGAAACAGAGTTACTACTTCAGGTCAAGGATCTTTCATCAGAACTGTTCTCTTAACTCTGTTTCTCTCTCCATAGATGCTGCTTGACCTACTAAGAGTTTCCAGCTTTCTGTTTTTATTTCAGATTCCAGCATCCACAGTGTTATATATTGTTGTATTATTATAGTAACTGAAGGTATAGCCTCTCCTACTGCCCATCAGGGGTCATGTGATTGTTCTTGGTGGCCCCGACCAATGAACCCTAAGCGTGAGTAATTGGTGGGGTGGTGGGGGGTGCTTCTTGTCGAGGACCTGGTTCAAGTATGTAGCATCTGAAAACCTCCCTGTAATAATAAAGTTAAGTTTCTTGTTGAAACCTGTCCGGTATATCATTACAAATTATTTGTAAATACTTGTAAAGAGCTAGGAACTAATTGTTATGTGCAAGTGTTCCAGCAGGCCACTTTCACAGCTGCACTAGAGACTGATGTGTAACAGAACCAGTTCAAACCAGCCCTTTCGTACAAGGCAGCATGGCAAGTTAAAGAACTCTGATCTTTCCAAGTTTAAAGTGCGATTATTTTTAACACCTGGGAGCCAAAAGACAAGAACACAGCACATAGTATTCAGTTTTCCAGGAAATTTTTAGTTATGTTTCTTCCTTTGTGCCAAAATTATTGTTAATGTTAAAACCATGTACCTGCAGGTTGTTGCTAAGGCAATTATATATTTACCATAACAATGGAGCAGTATGTACAAGTGAAGATAAGAGGAAAAACAAAAATACCTGGAAAAACTCAGCAGGTCTGGCAGCATCCATGGAGAGGAGCACAGATAACGTTTCGAGTCCGAATGACCCTTCTTAGTTACTTAGTTTTTACTTAGTTCTGTTGAAGGGTCATTCGCACTCGAAACGTTAACCATGCTCCTCTCTGTGGATGCTGCCAGACCTGCTGAGTTTTTCCAGGTATTTTTGTTTTTGTTTTGGATTTCCAGCATCCGCAGTTTTTTGCTTTTATCTGAAGATAAGAGGATGTGCTACCCTAAACAGTACTCCATTTGACAAAGGAGACAAGACTAACGAATGAACCATCTCCAACATAGCTAGTTAAGTGTTAAGCACCCTAATGGAATAATTACAATATGTCTGTTCACCTCTCTGAACTAGTTTGTTTCTTTACATTAAAGTGCCACTTCTTATGCCACTGCCCAACAGTAATTCTACTAATTAGTGTTGGACTGGGGTTTCTAATTATACAACTAACAAGGCTTGAACATCAGCATTTTGATCTACAGTTACAAAATGCAATAAAACTACACCAAAATAATCTCTTCCTGCTGCCTCTACCCCAAGTAGTTGAAACAGGCTGAATATGATGAGGTAAGTGGGTTAAAACAGCATTATCTTTATAAAATTATTTTGCAAGCCTTTTTAGCTTGTGAACATATAGTTCAAAATCAAATATTAACAAAATGATCAATACCTGCTCTGACTCCTTCCTGGTTTCAAAGTTTTAAAAAAGTTGTCCGAGTTTCCATTTAGGCAGCTCTATTTTACTAGCAAGTGAAATTTTATCTTGGATAGTGGGCATTTCTATCATCACATACCACAATACAGGTTGAAAATACAATATTATTCTGACCTAGCAACACAACCATGACTGTGTAGTTTGATCAGTGTTGACCTGCAGCTATCTGTGGACTAATTTCATTGAGCTAGACATCTAAATCAATATATGGTCAGTGCTGAGGTTTTGCTACATGGCTAATTATACGTTGTAAATAACTTAAACTGTCAAGTCAAATGCAGTTCAGAAATGAAAAACTAATTGCGGGTCCCAAAATAAATACATTTTTAGTCAAAAATCCACATCACTGCTGAACTATTTGATTTTATAAACAGCAATCTACATCACGAATCACAATTAAAATCAGCAGTGGCAGGAAATGAACCTGTACCAAGGTTAGCACTTCAACTGGGCTATCAACTCGAATTCTAATTCCCTGCTCATGCCCACATCCTTTTCAAACACTTATCCAATTCCCTTTTAAAAGATATTAAAGGCCCGATCTCAATATTCATTTGTGGTAAAAGAAATAATCTTATTCTAATAACCCACTAGGGAGAAAAAAATTCTCTTTCCTCCTGTTAATAATTTTGAGTCTATCCCCAAGTTACTATCTACTAAAATGTAATTCTTTATGTACCCTCTCAAAGACCACAATTAAGCCAAGGGTGCTTCAGTAATTAAGCCATCATAATGGTAAAAAGAGTTAAAGGCTCTGTAGCCCAATGCATGCAGCATTCGTAACACAATTGATTAATTGTTAGCACTAATAAGTATGACCTAATAGCCACGACAGAGACATGGTTGCAAGGTGACCAAGGCTGAGACCTGAATATTGAAAGGTACTGTACTTTTCAGAAAGACAGAATGCTGGGAAAAGGTGGTGGGTAACTTTGTTAATTAAGGATGACATTAGTACAGTAGTGAGATAAGACCTTAGCTCGAAAAGCGAGATGTAGAATCAGTTTGGACAGAGGTAAGGTGGTAAGAGGTCACTTGCCAGAGTAGTTAAACGCCCTTTAACAGTAGTTACACTGTGGATGGAGTATACAGGGAGAAATAAATGAAACATGCAAGAAAGGTACTGCAATAATTATGGGTGACATTAATCTACATGTAAATTGGGCAAATCAGATTGGCAAAGCTTGGAAAATGAGTTCAGAGTGCATTCCAGACAATTTATTAGAGCAGTAAATTATAAAGTCAACCAGGCTATTCTAGATCTGGTAATGCGTAATGAGACAGGATTAATCAATGACCTCATAGTAAAGGAGCTTCTAGGTGACAATATCATAACACGATAGAATTTTACATTCAGTTTGAAAGTGAGAAGTGTAGGTCTAAGACTAGTGTTTTAAACCTAAATAAAGGTAATTATTGGGGCATGTAGGCAGTGTTGGCTTAAAATGAACAGGGAAACTGGATTAAAAGGTAAGACAGTGGAGATGCACTGGAACACTTAAGAGGCATTTAAAGACAAACTCTTAGCAAAGATTTATCACAGTGAGAAAGGAAGACTCTGAGAAGGATGCAAAAATCTTTGGCTAAATAAGGAAGTTAAAGATGAAACAAAAACGAAGATTGCTGGAGAAACTCAGCAGATCTGACAGCATCTGTGGAGAGGAAGACAGGGTTAACGTTTCAAGTCTTCATCAGAACTAAAGAGAAATAGAAATGTGGTGAAATATAAGCTGATTAAGAGGGGGGTGGGACAGGTGGAGTTGGATAGAGGGACAGCGATAGGTGGAGGCAAAGGAGAGATTGCCAAAGATGTCATAAACAAAAGGCCACAGGGGTGTTAACGGTGGTGATATTAGCTAAAGGTTGTGCTAATGGTGATATTAAGGGTAGAAAGCAGGATATGCAAGTGGCAGATGCCCCTAGTGGGGGCGGGCGGGGGGGAAATCGAAATAGGCTAAAAGATGGAAATAAATACAATGGATGGAAATAAATTTAAAAATAATATTAGAAATAGGTGGGAAAAGAAAAAATATATATAAAACAATGTATTATAATAATTAGAAAAAAGGGGATCGAAAAGGGGAGTGAGGCTGGAGGAGAGAGTTCATGATCTGAAATTGTTGAACTCAACGTTAAGTCTGGAAGGCTGTAAAGTGCCTAATCGGAAGATGAGGTGCTGTTCCTCTAGTTTGCGTTGAGCTTCACTGGAACATTGCAGCAGGCCAAGGACAGACATCCAACAGGGGTGGGGGGTGAAGGGAAGATGCGTTTGGTGGTAGCATCATGCTGGAGTTGGTGGAAATAGGGAAGGATGATCCTTTGAATGCGGAGGCTGATAGGGTGATAAGTGAGGACAAGGGGGACCCTATCATGGCTCTGGGAGGGAGGGGAAGGTGTGAGGGCGAATGTGCGGGAGATGGGCCGGACCTTTACATTGGAGACACCAAACACAAACTGGGTGACCACTTTGCAGAATACCTTCAGTCTGTCTGCAAGCATGACCCAGACCTCCCTGTCGCTTGCCATTTCAACACTCTACCCTACTCTCATGCCCACATGTCCGTCCTTGGCCTGCTGCAATGTTCCAGTGAAGCAAACTGGAGGAACAGCACCTCATCTTCCAATTAGGCACTTTACAGCCTTCCGAACTTAAATTGAGTTCAACAACTTCAGATCATGAACTCTCTCCTCCATCCTCACTCCCCTTTTTTCTAATTATTATAATACATTTTTTATATATATGTTTTTCTTTTCCCACCTATTTCTATTATTATTTTTTAATTTATTTCCATCCATTGTTTTAGCTCCATCTTTTAGCCTATTTCGATCCCTTCCCTCCACCCGCCTCCACTAGGGCCATCTGCCACTTGCTTATCCTGCTTTTTACCCTTAATATCACCATTAGCACATCCTTTAGCCAATATCACCACCGTTAACAGCCATTTGGCCTTTTGTTTATGCCATCTTTGGCTCTCTCTCCTTTGCCTCCACCTATTGCTGTCCCTCTATCCAGCTCCACCTGTCCCACCCTCCTTATTCAGCTTATATTTCACCACATTTCTATTTCTCTTTAGTTCTGAAGAAGAGTCATACGGACTCGAAATGTTAACTCTGTCTTCCTCTCCACAGATGCTATCAGGCCTGCTGAGTTTTTCCAGCAATTTTCTTCTTTGTTTCAGATTTCCAGCATCCGCAGTATTTTGCTTTTATCTCAAGTTAAAGATGGTATCAAATTGAAAGAAACACTAAAATCAGCAAAGATTTGTGGTAGGTCAGAAGATAGGGCAGATTTTAAAAGAACCAGCAAAAACTAACTGAAACAATAATAAAGAGGGAGAAATTAGAGACTGAGAGAAAGATAACTAGAAATATAGAAAGATAGTACAAGTTTCTACAAATATTTAAACACGAAAAGAGTAATGAAAGTGAGTGTTGGCCCTCTAGAGAGCGAGTCTGGGGAATTAATAATGGAAAATAAGGAAATGGCAGAAGCACTGAACAGGCATTTTGTGTCTGTCTGTCGAAGATTTAGAAAACTTCTCAAAGATATTTGAAAATCAAAGAGGCGAAAGGGAGAGAGGGACTTAATCACCACCACGAGGGAAAGGGTACTGGGAAAATTATTCGACCTAAAGGCTGAATAGTCCCCAGGACCTGAGGTCCGAATCCTAGGGTCTTAAAAGAAGTGGCTGCAGAGATTGTAGAGACATTAGTTATGATCTCCCAAAATTCCTTCGATTCTGGAACGGTCCCAATGGATTGGAAAATAGCAAATATAACACTTCTACACAAGAAAAGGAGGAAGACAGAAAGCAGGGAACTATAGGCCAGTTAGCCCAACATCTAGCTTATTTTTTCTCTTTTTGCCAGCACAGACACTATGGGCTGAATGGCCTCTTTTTGCACCCTAACTTTTCTAAGGTTCTAACTCAGTGGTAGAGAGAGATCATGGTGTCCTGGTACATGAATCACAAAGTTATTCAGGTACGACAAGTGATTAGGAAGGCAAATGGAATGTTGGCATTCATTGCAAGGGGAATGGAATATGAAAGTAAATGAAATTTTACTGCAGCTTTACAGGGCCTTGGTACAACCATATCTGGAGTACTGTATACAGTTTTGATCTTATTTTGAAAAAAAGGATATAATTGCATTAGAAGCAGCTGAGAGAAGGTTCACTCGACTCATTCCTGGGATGAAGGGCTTATCTTATGGAGAAATGTTGAACAGGTTGGGTCTTTACCCATTGGAGTTTAGTAAAATGAGGCGATCTTATTGAAACATAAGATCCAGAGGGGGCTTGATAGGGTAGATACCAGGAAGCTCCTTCCTCTTGTGGGGGAGCCAAAACTAGAGGACACAGTTTAAAAATAAGAGGTTTCCTTTTTAAGACAGAGCTGAGGAGAAATGTTCTTTGAGGGTCAATAGCCTGTGAAATTCTCTTCCCCAGAAAGTAGTGGATGCTGGGGCATTGAATTTATTCAAGGTTGAGTTAGATATTTGATAGGCAAGGGAGTCAAGGGCTATGGGGGACAGACAGGAAAGTGGAGTTGAGTTGACAATCAGATCAGCCATGATCTTATTGAATGGAGGAGCAGACTCGAAGGGCGCAATGGCCTACTCCTGATCCCAAGTCCTATGTTCCTAACTTCGTAGCGTACACATGATCTTTGATCTGTACACCCAAGAACACCACCAGCATTTAGCTACTGAGCAATCAATCAGGAGGGCCAAACAAGGGCAAGTTCCACACATATTTGGAGACAGCACAGCTATCTGGGATAGCACAGCTTGCTGTTCTGGTGATACTCCCACCCGCTTGAGATACTTGCACTCTTAATTACAAGATTTAATTTAGTGGCGAGCTTAACAGGTAATTAATGCACAAATCCAGCACGTTATTAAAAATAAGGCGGCGGCTAAGGGAGAGGTGCCACTTGTGAGAAGCAAAAGGCGGCATTTTGTAAATCAACTAGCAAATTCCGGAAATCCACAATGTATTTCAGTTTCTGGAATTTGCTGGCCAATGTGCACATTAGTACTGGCTTGCATTGTTAACATACTGTCATTTTCTCAGCAAGATTTGGCCCAGTAGTTCTGCAATGGTCACATTTCTGAGACAGATCATAGGAACCAGGAGATGGCCATTCTGCTGGTCAAGCCTGCTCCGCCATTCGATACGATCGTGGCTGATTGAACACTTCAATGCCTTTTACCCACACTATCCCCATAACCCTTTACATTGTTAATCAGAAATCTATCAATCTCTACGTTAAACATGTTCAATGACTGAGCTTCCCAAGCCCTCTGGGGTAGAGAACTCCAAAGATTCATAACCCTCTGAGTAAAGAAATTTCTCCTCATCTCGATCCCAAATGGCTTCCTCCTTATTTTGAAATTGTGACCCCTGGTACTAGACTCCACAAACAAGAGAAACATCTTACCTGCATCGACCCTGTCTATTCCTTTAAGTATTTTGTTCATTTCAATGAGATCATCTCTCATTCTTCGAAACTCTAGAGAATACAGGCCCAGTTTCCCCAATCTCTCTTCATAAGACAGTTCTGCCATCCCTGGAACAAATCTGGTGAACCTTCATTGCACTCCCTCTATGTAATAATATCCTTTGAGGTAAGGGGACCAAAACTGTACACAGTACTCCAGGTGTGGTCTAACCAAGCTTATATACAATTGAAGCAAGAATTCACTATTCTTGTACTTCCAATCTTCAGGAACCATTCCAGAATCTATAGAATTTTGGAAAATGATCACCAATGTATCTACTATCTCAATAGCAAACACTTTCAACACTCTGGGATGCAGAATATGAGGTCCCGGGGACTTACCAGCTTTCAGTCCCATTAATTTCTCCAATACATCCTTCTTACTTATACTAATTTCCTTCAGCCCATCATTTTTCCTAGTCCTGTGGATCTCTAAATATGGGAGATTTCCTGCATCTTCCTCAGTGAAAACAGACACAAAGTAATCATATAACTTCTCTGCCATTTCTCTATTCCCCATTATGAATTCTCCTGATTCTGCCTGTAATGGACCCACATTTGTCTTAGCCAAAAGCTTCCTTTATACATACTTATAGAAGCTTTTACAATCTGTTTTTATATTTTATGCTAGATTGCATTCACATTCTATTATCCCTTTCTTTACCAGTTTCTTGGGCTTCCTTTGCTGTATTCTAAAAAGCTCCCAATCCTCAGGTTTACTACTATTTCTGGCAACTTTATAAGCCTCGTCTTTTAATCTTATACAATCCTTAACTCCCTTTGTCAGCCACGGTTGACTGACATTTTAGGTTTTTGCACCTTGAAGGAATGTATGGGTGCTGTAAGCTATGTAATTGTTCTTTGAAGACTATCCATTGTCTATGTACAGTCATACCTTTTAATGTATTTTCCCTATCCACCACAGCGAATTTGTCCCTCATGCCTTCATAATTTCCTTTATTCAACTTTAACACCATTGCTTCAGAGTGAACTACCTCACTTTCAAACATAGTGTAAAATTCTATCATAGTGTGGTCACTTATCCCTAAAGATTCTTTTACAAGATTAATTAGTCCTTTTTCATTACCTAATACTAGATCTAATAAAGCCTGTCCTCTAATTGGCTCAACATTGGCTGTCTGGCAGGAGACAGAGTGGGGATAAGGGGGTCCTTCTCAGGATGGCAGCCGGTGACTAGTGGAGTTCCGCAGGGGTCAGTGTTGGGACCACAACTTTTCACTTTATACATTAATGATCTAGATGAAGGAACTGAGGGCATCCTGGCTAAGTTTGCAGATGATACAAAGATAGGTGGAGGGACAGGTAGTATTGAGGAGGTGGGGAGGCTGCAGAAGGATTTGGACAGGTTAGGAGAATGGGCTAAGAAGTGGCAGATGGAATACAACGTGGGGAAGTGTGAGGTCATGCACTTTGGTAGGAAGAATAGAGGCATAGACTATTTTCTAAATGGGGAGAGAATTCAGAAATCTGGAGTGCAAAGGGACTTGGGAGTCCTAGTCCAGGATTCTCTTAAGGTTAACTTGCAGGTTGAGTCGGTAATTAGGAAGGCAAATGCAATGTTGACATTTATTTCGAGAGGACTAGAATATAAAAGCAGGGATGTGCTGCTGAGGCTTTATAAGGCTCTGGTCAGACCACATTTAGAATATTGTGAGCAATTTTGGGCCCCGTATCTCAGGAAGGATGTGCTGGCCCTGGAGAGGGTCCAGAGGAGGTTCACGAGAACGATCCCAGGAATGAAAGGCTTAACATATGAGGAACGTTTGAGGACTCTGGGTCTATACTCGATGGAGTTTAGAAGGATGAGGGGGGATCTGATTGAAACTTACAGAATACTGAAAGGCCTGGATAGAGTGGACGTGGGGAAGATGTTTCCCTTAGTAGGAGAGACTAGGACCCGAGGGCACAGCCTCAGAGTAAAGGGAAGATCTTTTAGAACAGAGATGAGGAGAAACCTCTTTAGCCAGAGAGTGGTGAATCTATGGAATTCATTGCCACAGAAGGCTGTGGAGGCCAGGTCATTGAGTGTATTTAAGGCCGAGATAGAGAGGTTCTTGATTGGTATGGGGATCAATGGTTACAGGGAGAAGGCAGGAGAATGGGGTTGAGAAACTTATCAACCATGATTGAATGGCGGAGCAGACTCGATGGGCCGAATGGCCTAATTTCTGCTCCTATGTCTTATGGTCTTATTAAAAAAAAAATGTTGCCCTAGAAAACCATCCCTAATGCACTCCAGAAACTCGTCTTCCACAGCATTAGTGCTCAATTGGTTTACCCAGTCTATCTGCAAATTGAAGTTACCCATGATTACTGTATTGCCTATGCTACATGCTTCTTGCATCTCCCGATTAACACCATGCCCCACATTACCACACAGTTTGGTAGCCTATAAACAACTCCAACCAATGTCTGCTGCCCTTTGTTGTTTCTTAGCTCCACCCAAACAGATTCCACACATTGTTCTTCCGATCTGAGATCCTTCCTTACGAATGCCCTGATTCCATCCCTTATCAACACAACTCCACCTCTTTTCCCTTCTTATCTGGCCTTCCTAAACGTCAAATATCCTTGAAAATTCAGTTCCCAGTCTTGGTCACCATGCAGCCATGTTTCCGTAATGGCAATTATATCATACCCATTCACCTCTATTTGTGCCTTTAGATCATCTACCTTATTACGAAATGCTGCACACATTCAGGTAGTACGCCCTTATCTTGTCTTTCTGACATCGTTCCACATTCGAAGGATACTCAATGCACTGCTTTATTTCTCCTGCCTTCTAGTCACACTACTACTTCCTGTTACAAACTTTACTTTATTCCAATTTGGGCCATCCCTCAGGTTCCCAAACCCCTGACAAACTAGTTTGAATCCACCCTAACAGCACTAGCAAATCTCCCTGCAAGTATATTAAACATCTTACAGTACACCCACGCACATACACATTTTATATAGATTAACTCTCCCCCTTAGTTCATATTGATCCATGAAGTGCAACTCAACTCCTGAAAGGAAATATGTCTGTTCATTGCATCTTGCTTATTCATTTGCAGGCTACAGCACTTTCTATTTCCTTTGGAAACTAGTTTACTCTTTTCCACCCCCCCAAAACTGTTCCCCTATCCAGTTACACTTTTCAGTGGTCTATTATCTGTTTTGTTCTGTTGGGAAATGTTGGTGGGGGAAAAAGGGGTTAAGATAATACTGTTAGCTTTTAACATACCAACTTGTGCCACAATAAAACAAAAACGCTGAGACAAGACTAACTTTTGTGGAAGATCTGTTTCACACAAATGTTTTTAACAATTTTAGCAATTAAAAACAGTATGTTTTTAAATGGAGAATCTTTGCCTAACTACATCACTGAGTAGATTACGCACACAGGAAGCCCACTTACAACAGGAATCCTTTTATATACGCAATTCACATCTGGATGAGGGAATAAGTAACATAACTGGCACCTGTCCTACAAACCACATAATGCAAATCAGGACAGAATTAAAAATTTATCTCAAACAAACAACTACAGTACAGGAATCCAGTCACCAGAATTTTTTTTCTTTATTTTTTGTTAAATATAGGCATGACAAATTATTTGCAGATATTGACAGTGCCTGTAAAGCCTCCCTTCTCCATACAAGTTTTAGCTATTCAAAAAGAAAATGTTGCCATCACAGCAGAAAGCTATTGAACAGCAATAACAATAATGTGTCAGCAAGCCACAGGAAAGGCATATTGCAGCATTCAACACACTATGCTTGGGGCACATTATCTGCCTGAGTTTAGAAATGCAGAAATCAGAAAATACTAAAAAGGGTCCCGATTGGAAAAGCCACACATCAAGCTACTCTGAGTGAGGTCCTCTGGAGGCAAAAAGCCAAAACTCCAACATTGTCATCTCCTGTATAACATTGGCTAAAATGTAAACATTTACCGTACTATGTTAATTTTAAAACCAACAAAATACTGCAATTAATTAGCATGTATGTTGATGTTTAAATAAATTAAAAATCGCCTGGCATGTTCAAATTTCCTTCAAGCTAGTGGCATTCTAAGAGTTAAAAAAAAGGGTACTCAATTCTGGAAGATACCATCATGCAATAGAATAACCTATATGCCTCCATCTTAAGTGTGGTAACCCTTTCATTTTCACTCTCCCATTAGCTGAAAAAACACTTTCTTGGACAACAGCTGCTAAACTACTGATGTCATCCAAATGTAGACCAGTATTCAGCTTTTATGCAGTGGTAGGCAAACACCAGCAGCATTTGAAACTAAATCACTGGCATAATATGAATAGAAAATGCCAATACTTCCCATAATATATATTTCCAATTATGCATAATTGCATTCACTTTAATATTTAGTAACTCCCCTGTTCTTATTTTAATCTGTACCATCCCACAATCTTCCCTGACGGACCAGTAAGTAGCTGTGCCATACAGATCAGAAAGGACTCCAGATACAACCTTGGATCCATAATAAATTAGCTAACATTTGGTAGGAACAGTGCAATTGACTTGAGTGTCTCTGGGTTACAGGATAAGCAAAAAAAAATAGACAACCAGATTCCCCCAGATTTCTGGGCAGTCATCCCTGCTGGATGTCTGCATGTGTGTTAACGTTGGACAAGGGCAGAATGGGGCTTTGCTATGATGCCCTTTACATTTAATTATTCTGCTACATTCTTGGCCAATACCCAAACATGAGTGCTTGAGGAAGGCACAAGAAGACAACCTACATCTTTGGAACTAGCAAGGAGTCAATGCCGGCGAGGTAAGAAGGGACAGGCGAGAAGAGCTTTTAAAAAAGAGCTAAATAACTGCATTGTGGGACAACCATTTCACCACCTAATGCAATATTATAAAGGAGTTCAAATGTTCACATTTGGAGCTCCCCAATCCATAACCAGGGCTAAGCTTCAGTCAGACACTAGTCCCATTCTGTTTGCTTGTCATTGCTAAAATGGAAGCCACAGAAATGTTTGTCTTACATTCACCAAATATAACAGGAATAACTGTAAAGTTATTTTACGAAGGACTTCAAGACGACTGAAATGATGCAGCTTCAATGTCAGTATGAAAAGGCAGAAATAACATTAAGTTGCTAATATCTTTAATGACAGCAATGCACAAGGTATTTAAGAATCTAATCCAAATACCCACTTTTGAAGCTGAATATTTCATTGTAGGACAGTAGGCCAGATATATCAGCATGGAGAGAACAATGCACTAATGATATCCTGTCTCTTGAAATCTTAAACATAGTTCTAACTTAACATTTCTTAATTGTGCTGTTGACCTCCAGTGACTGAGCATTAATATTACCTTTGTTTTGTTTAGGTCTGGGATAATTTTCATAAATGAGCCAATAAATGAAACAAATCACTTCATCATCAAGCTATGGACTCAATAATGAAGTATTTTAAAAATTTTAGTTAATCAGAAACAGCTGTAATGTCTAAAATTAAACTCTTGCATAGTATATGCACTATCATAAAACTACTCAACCATTTTTTTCCCACACATCTTATAACGCTTGTGGACTGTACCATGCTTAAGAACAAATCATGGATTTAGCTTAAGAATTGTAAGCATTGCACGAGGAGTCATTATTTGACATTTTGTTAGATGAAGCAAAGTGTTGATCATCCAGCCTTTTTGTTTGCATATAAGGCTTGCATACATACCCATGCTCTTGTGACTTTACCTATTAAATTGGGTTATGAACAAATACAATATTGGCAGCCTCAAAACAAACATTACAATTATTCATAAAATGCTGAACCAAAATGCAGTGGCCTGCCACCATATGGCTTATACTGACAATTAAGAGTTCTAACAGTGAACAAATTTCATGGGATTGAGTTAGTTTCCCACAGCTAGTTACTTGGCACATCACTCAAAACAATGAACAGCCTCTATGAAAATTGCTGTCATAATTACAAGTCCATTTAAGGTATGGTCCAATAAATCTAACTAATCACCAGATGGGTACTGTTATTAAAATCTTTGCTAATGGCACAAATAATAACTTCAAACTGAGGCAGCTGCTGACAAGTGTGCAATAACATTTTTTCCAACCAGTGCCATGCAGTTGAGTGATCATTATTGTGGAAGCTTGGAGCACAGCCTACATAAAATGATTTTATTTATCGCATAGAAACAGGTCACTATTCTGAAGCCTTCTTGCAATTTTGATCCAAAGATACTGACTATATGAGTCAACTATAAGCTTATAAATTATATTTCCTATTGTTTAGCTTTATGCTTGAATATTACCAGTAACATAAGCATTGTCAGAAAATCACAAGTAAGGCTATAAAAAGAAATCAAACATTTCAGAGTTTACCACCAAGTCAGTCAGGCTCCTTAATCAAACATCATTCAGAAACCTCTCAGCTTTTGAAATCACTACAGAATCTTTACTGCCAAGGACACCTCATTAAGAGCAAGTCTTGCAAGTGTGCCCATTCTAATAACCTTTGTCTGTGGTGTGTGCCCATTCTCAATTCAATTTGTGTAGCAACCAGGAATGAAATAACCAAACAAATGAAGATGCACAATTATACATCCCCACCAGTTTTTTTCTTGAATGATTTAGAATGTTAAGCCACAACTACATTTAAATTACGTCATTCACATCTGATTGTTGGAGGGGAAAAAACATGGTACAGTAAAATCCTGATGAGTCAAATCCCAGGAGATCCACCCACAAATTCGTGCTCAGCAGAGCTACGTGATAGCCGAGGGAGCCCCATTCACACATAAATGCATCTCTGTGTAACCCGATATGCCTACAAATGCAGTCTGTCAAATATGACAGATTCAAATGCCAAATGAAAACACAGTAAAGCAGTAAATGTGTGAAAAAGTCTTTATTCAATTTGTTCATACCTTCCAATGGCCTGACCTTGCAAAAGGCCAGAGCTTTGCATTGAAAAAACTCGAGCTTAAAAAATCCGCAATCTTTTTCTGCTTAGTGTGTTGTCTTCGGACTTGCACGATACAGCTCACCATGTCACTGAACATATTTTTGGTGTTTTCATGGTGCAATGCAAAATCCCAGAGCATTGCTACTGCCTTTGCAGCATCAGCTAGGGAAACATACACGCATTTATCAGACTCTTCAGGGTCATCAGCCTCCTTGGGCTCCATTATTTTGAGCTCATGTGGTCTAACTCCACTCTGATTGGTCACGCTGTCATATAACAAGCTTAGACAAGTTCAATTAACTGGAATTACCAGCACGGAATTCTGGCTTATCAGAGTCTCTGTGATTTGCTATTCTACCAATGGGAGTGGTTGATGACTTCAACATAATCGGAATTTTGTGTCAGAGTTCGATTCATTGCAATTTCATTGTACATCACTTTGCCCATAAATATATAAATAAACATTCTAATCACTGGATGCCATGGTTTATTGGGAAAATTATGCAAGGAATAAATCAGTGCCAGTTTGAGACCATTGGACACTGCCACAAGTGTGACAACAATTTGCATTTAAAAAGAATTCACTTTGGTAGTAGTAGGGAGATTAATTTTAATTTTTCAAATGCCTTCACTATTTGCTCCTGGGAATTTTGTTAGCCCCTTACGAATACTGTTGAGTTTTACTGAAGAAAAATTGTAGGGGAAGATTAGTATCTTGGGGCAGCATGAAAAAACTGAAAAAATGGATGCAAACCAAGAATATTTTAAATTCTCAGTTATATATGTAATTCTCACCTTCAATATTATATGTTCCATTATCAGTATTATATGGATCTTAAAAAGAGAAACGAATATATAAGAGAACTTGCAGTGCAAAATACTCATTTTAAAATTTTTATCCTTGTTTTCAAATCCCTTCATGACCTCTCCCCCTCCCTATCTCTATAATCTCCTCCAGCCCCAAAACCCTGAAAGATAATTTCATCTAATTCTGGCCTCTTGCGCATACTCCATTTTAACTGCTTCACCACTGATGGTCATGCCTTCAGTTGTCCAGGCTCTAAGCTCTGGAATTTCCTCCTTAAACCTGATTCTCTATTTATCTTTCTTTCCTTTAAGACACTCCTTAAAACCTACCTTTTGGCCATCTGCCCTAAAACTGTTTTAAGAGGTTCAATATCTAAGCTTGCTTTAAACATTCACAAAGCGCTTGGGACAATTTATGTTAAAAGGTAATACATTGTTGTTGTTGTAGCACTATACTTTTATTTACTACCTTGTCAAGACATGGCCTCATTGTTTCAATTTTTTTTTAATGAAACCAACGATATACTTTCTCGTGAGTTCAATTATGTCTCAGTTTCTGTAGATTTTTTTGAAGCCAAGAAGGGCTATGGGAGTTGGGGTGGGGTTAGGAGCAGAGGTGAAGTGGAGGAAAGTATTGAAGTATTTCATGCCAAAAGTACTTTACCTCCACTCGCTTCAAATGACAGTACATTTGATTTCAAATGATACATTTATACACAGGCATAATATCGAAATTCATATCCACATGGCTGTAGGTTATATAGCTTTGAATTTATTTCAAAAACAAATCTTTTATCCCAAGCAAGTCATTTTTGCCCAGCTCAATGCTGCAAGGTTGACTGCTATACTATAGCAACAGTGATCACATTTGTACCTGGAGTACCCACACTTTTGTCTTCAAGGCCACCCCACCCACACTGATATCATGAAACCTGAGGACCATATACAGTTGTATATTTGCCCCATACTGGTGCTCTGGCTACAGACAGCAAGCTGTGTGCTTTGCACTTGGCCACTCAGAACAGTTGACCCCACTATAAATTAGGGTCAGGTCAATTATTTATAGTATGAGCTTTGGGAATTGTGGGGATGGGAATATGTAGGAAGAGAGACTATGTGGCACTATTACATTCATGTAAATGTCTGCAACATCCATTTAATGCGGAAATGACACTTGAAAGAAAAAAATGTTGGCAGTCAAGGTAATGAGGAATGGAAAAACAAAGGCTGACAAAACTCTTTGGCTGACTAGAGAAAAATTTGTAGGAAGGAAAAATTAGAGGTATCAGGCAAGTTTTGGATTGGCAAAGCATTCGCTCCTCCTCCCATTAGATGGATCAAAAATGGAGGATGCAGCAAAGGGGCAGATGGCAGGTGAGGCTGGTGCTCGGAGAGTTGCTTTCGTTGACATAACAAGGTGCCCTCACTAGAGGAAAATAATGCATTTGGATTTGCAGGAGTTTGTGATCACGGTCAATGTGACCACTACCAGTTAGATCTCACAATAGATGTAGATAATGATGACAATCCCCAAGAAAAGCTTCCCAGTTAAGGTAATTTCTTAAAATGTCTTTGCCCAGTTTCACTGCAATACAACTTACCTACATGCATCTTCAATCTGCATCTCAAAATAGCACATCATGCAACGTAACAGATCCAAATTAGAGGAGGGCCCAGAAATACAAGTTCATGGTTCCCATGAGGAAGGCTACCTGTGAAATCCTTGTATAGAAGATAGAGCCTTGTAGGGTCTCTCTAATTTGGACTAGTATCATCCTACTTTTATGTACTACTCTACCTGCTCAGACACAGAGCAACACATAGTACCTTTTACATAGAAAGACCTTTCAAGGTGTTTCAGAGGTATAATCAGACATAAATGGATGTCAAGGAAATGAGGAAGGGTGATCAGTAGCACAATTAAGAGATGGGATTTAAGGAGGCGGAGGCTGGGAGGGAATTGTACAGCATGAGCCTAAGCGACCAGAGATTGAAATGACCCATCTTTTTGACTGACCTTTCCTTCAGATAACTTGAAAGTAAAATTACTGACAGGATAATGCCTTAAGGGGGCGAATACATTCTGGAGTGAAAAATTCACTGAATTCACCGTGGGCCATGATTTCTGACCATTTTGGGAGTCAAACCTGAGTTGCTAGATTGCAGGAAAATAGGTTATTGGCTCCACAGATTATGCTCTCCACAGTTGAATAGCTTGCTGACACACAGTAAGTACACAAGTATAAGACAGTCAGAGACCTTGGAACTTATCCCAACAATACCAATAGGTGGTGGTGATTTAGGAGGTACCATCTTTAAAAAATGTCGTGTGTTTAAGCGTTAATTTTAATGAATCTGAATGTTACACTTTACAGAATGTTCTGTGAATACAAATGCAGTTTCTAAAGCTTTTTTTTTTTAAAACTTGCTCTTTCTTTACAATAAATTATAGATCACTGAAAGCTTGTTCTCTACCCAGCATACATAACAGATTCAGAATTCAATTAAATCCATTTAGAATCCCAAGAGAGCAAGGCATGTACAGTAGTTGTACTCTGCCCGAGTTGGGGAAACCTGCAGAAAATGCAACCCAACATATCAAGGGACTGTATTTTGTCTGAAGTGCTATTCAAGATTGGATTTGATTTACTGTAAATTCACCAAAGTTTCTGAAACATCTGAAAGCATCCATGCCTTTGCTACCACTAGATTCAACTATCCTAAAGCACTCCTGGCTGGCCTCCCACATTCAACCCCTCATGAGCCTGAGGTCATCTAAAACTCTGCCATCTGTATCCTTTACTCATTCCAATCCCCATTCACCTATTACACCTGTGCTCGCTGACCTATACTGGCTCGCAGTTAAGTGATGCCTCAGTTTTAAAACCCTCCCTGGCTCCCGATCTCTGTAATCTCCTCCAGCCCAATAACCTTTTGAGATATTTGTGCTCCTCCAATTCTGCTACAAAAATAAAATACTGCAGCTGCTGGAAATCTGTAATAAAAACAGAACATACTGGAAATACTCAGCAGGCCTGGCAACATTTGTGGAGGACGAAGCAGAATTAATGTTTTAGGTCTGTTACTTTTCATCAGAATATTAAATATTTATCTCCATCTTCTCTTCAACAAACCTACCACCGCACCCTCTACCCAGCTCCCCAACGTGATTCAAAGCCACTATCAGTTTCTGCCTCAAAAAATGAACTTGTCTATTCTTTCCAACTATGATCCCACCTCCAATCTTCCACTTTCCTCAAGTTCTGGTCATCAACTACTTTGCAACTTTCTGGTTTGAGTTAATCTGATCAGCTGAAAATACTGAGGCTACATTATTCAAGATCACAAAAAGGTAAAAGACCTGTCTCACTGTTGCTAATTCTGTTCAAACATCTGTTCTTCACCTCCATGATGCAACTAACATATGCTACTTTATAGACATTATATGGCTGTTTCTTATTCCTGTGCCTAAAGATTACATTTAATGTACCATAAAGGTTCCTGCTGCTGATCACTATCCAGGAGTTACTCTGTGATCATCTGATTAGAACATGGTCTAGTATCAGCTTTTAAGACCACCAAAATTCACTTGTCAAGGCTCAAGGATGAGCAGCCAATCATTTGGATGAAATACCTGATGAGAAAGTAAGAAGGGAAAAAAAATACTTGTATTTTTAACCTGCACCTTACCCAAAGGCACCATGGGCATGTCTTCATCACATGGACTGCATCGGTTCAAGAATAAGGCCCACCATAAGTTCCACAAAATCAGCTAACAATCAACATTGAGCATAACCAGGTTTTTTGACTTGAGGCCATCACAACTTAGCCCAACTCTTTCTGCATCTAGCAGCAAACGCGCACTTTCAACAGGTTTGAGAAATGTTGAACAGGAGCAGGAATCCTGGCTGATTATATCTCCCTCAACAACACAAAGGACACAAAAGGTCAATTATTGGCATCATACTCTGTATTTTTTAACATTGTAAATCAAGATCAACATAGAACCTTCCTGCACTCAAACTAGATATTATGTGATGAAACTCAAAATACTTTTTTTTTTGTTCTTCAGGCCAGGAACTGGCCTTGCATGCCTGCGCAGGGGGAAAGCAGCAAAGAAGTGAAACAGTGCGAAAAAAGGTCAGGTGACCTGAATGCACCATTCTGGGGGAAAGTGTCCCAGGGAGCAGGATACAGGGAACAGGGAGTGGGCCAGAAAGAGGTCCCCAAAGGAAGTCCTAGGCTAGGGACACAGACAGGGATTAGAAAGAGGTCCCTTAAGTGAAGTTAAAAGTAAGGAGCAGAGAAACAGGCTCCAAATTAAAGACAGAGCTTCAGAGAGCAGACTTGAAGAAAAGTAGGCTCGAGAGAAGCCCAGAAGATCCAAGAGGGCAGCCTAAGGTTGACTCCTTACTGTGGGCCCTTAGGAACAATGGTGTTCTGTTTGACATGGTCGAGGATCTGAAATTGTGCTTGGAAGGTGAAGCTAAGTGTACATGGAGATCCAGGGGAAAGGAATCTCAGAAGGCGAGATTGAAAAGAGGTGGATCCTTATTGAAGCCGTCCGAGTGGGAGCTACATTTGGAGAGAACTCCAAGGCGAGTTCTTCAGATGTGAAGATTGGAATTTCCCATGAGAGTTTCAGTGAGACCAGTTGGCTCACGATGTGACAAGCACCTGGAGTGGGTTGTTGAGAGATCCATGGAATCTGCTTTGGTCGCATGTGTCATTAACTTTGCAGTGTGGTATTCTGACCACTGTTTGCCTGTTAATTCACATGTACTGCATACTTACCCTGATTACTAGAGTATAAGTTCGATATGATAATTTTTTAATCTTTCCTAATTTGTATGTACGGTTAAAGATATAGCTGGGGTGAAGGAAGAGTGAATATTTGAATCATATTTTTGTGTTCGTATTGAGGTCTTTCTAACCTTGTCTGGGGTAATATAGTTCACTTTTCTTGTTTAATAAAGGTTTTTTCCTGCATTTTAAAAGTTCATCAACAGACTCTTGTGAATTTGTTCAGCAACTTTCTTCCACAGTTTCTAAAAAAAACTTAGGATCTATGAAGTCAGGTTTCACTCTGGGATCTGACTTGTCCAGTATCAACATCAGCTAGGATCGTAACAATAAGCATACTTTCTCTCCTCCATGGAAGTTAAGAGCTTTACTCATGTTTTTAAGCCACCAGGTGAGATACATAAATGTGTTTGTTCCTACTCCCTTTTAGATGTCCTTGTACCACTTGTCAGAATAGTAGTTAGGTGGTTGGCTGCAGCCAATTCTTGTTGCTAGGTTGCGTGCATAACAAGCCAGAAAAATTCTTTAAAAAATTAAAATACGGTAGATGCGGAAAATCAAGAAGTGGTGGAAACACTCAGCTGGTCATACAGCATCTGAGGAGACAAAAATAGGGTTAAAGCCATCAAATGAATGACCTGATGCGTGGTTTTTTTAAATTTCAGAATAATTCTTGATGTTTTCCACTTGTGGCCTCCAATGAGCACCTATTTAACAACAACCAAAAAATGTAACTCCTGGGTTAACCACAACAGTTTTCATTTTGCCAACATGAAAAATTCTCAATTTCTTAACATTTCCAGTTGTAGACATTCATCAAGATAAGCAATGCTAAGCATACACTATAAAATCAAAAAGGCAGGATTTCAAGATAGCAATCTTATCTAGGTTCGGGTGACATTAAGAAATCGTTATAGCTTTGTTATTTTGTTTTATGATGCAGCCCGAAGACCTCAATCAGACTACTGTTTTACAACCTGCTCAGTTGTGAATTTGTTGCTCTACGATTGTGGGAAGAATTGAATCCAGCCATCAACAAGCTGAAATTAAATTTTTCTTAGGAAGAATTCTGAGACAAATTAAACTTTGCAATTAGAGACAGTAAAAACTATATTAACTAGCAAATTTTGAACCCTCTGTAAAGTATCCTGCACAAAAAGCACTATCCTTTGCCATCGCAGACCTCTTCTTCAATTCATTACCCAATTGAATTGCTCACTGACATTTCACTCTGAAGTGACAATCTGACTCAAAAAGGTTTTTTACCTGTGACAACAGTTCAACCGAGAAGATAAGCGTACGGTTTATTTATCAGTAGTAAGAATAAAGAAAAACTGTAAAAATAGGCTTGGAAGAACTGTACTGCAAACAGCTGTAAAAACCCAAGTCAAAGCAAGTAATATATTGTAAGACAACAATTTTTGTAGCAACACACTTCCCTAAAGAATCTCTTTACTAAAATTGGATACGCATCATAAATCAACATGCACCAGATCTAAAAGTACAATTAAACTTGCATTCACCTAATATCTTTAAATAGGTTTTCGTTGCAGGATGGGGAGGTAGGAAAAAAGAGAACATAGGATAAAGAGATAAAAAGGATAAAGTAACAGATATCAACCGGAATCTTATAGAGGCAACAGGGCCACGGTCACCGTCTGAAGAGCCTGCAAGAGCTCTGCTTCGCCTTTTTCCAGGAAAGCCTGCCACATCATGTGTCACTCAGGCACTTGACAGGCCAGTGGCAGGCCATTCCTGGGATCAAGGGCCCTGGAGCAGAGACCAGTCCTACCAGCCAAAGCTCTACTGAACACCAGTGCCACGAGGGAGGCGGTGGCTGCTGCTATGATTAACAAGGCGATGAAAGGTTATCAGGATAGGCAGGAGGTTACCATTAGATCAGCCATGATCTTATTGAATGGTGGAGCTCCTGCTCCTAACTCGTATGTTTGTTTGACCTTGCAAAGAGATTGACAATAGATAAAAAACAGACCCTCAATGTCTCTACTTAAGTGGATAGTAGTTTTTAAAAGTGAGCAATGCTAGAGCATGGGGAGAAGTCTATATTGTTAATTAACATGGATTACAAAAGTAAAGAATTAGGTAATTAAATGCTGAATTGGAGGTGTGTCTAGGGACCAAGTGGAGTGGGAGGTTTGTGGAGATGATGAGTTTAAGGTTGGGGAGAGAGGGAGGATGCTGTGCTTTGTAGGTTTGGATGAGAGGGCTGAGGCCATCTGCATGGCCGCCTTTACTTTGCAGCCATAACCATAAACTGATCTTGTTTAGTGCAGTGAAGAGTGTTTTTTTAAAATATTGTTGCGATGACTGGAAAGGTCTTTAAATATGCTTTAATTACCTTGGTGAGATACTTGAGACACCACACTCGACACCAGATCTGCTATCACTCTAGTTTCCTTCGCATCCTCTCCACCCTTCTTCCTCAAACTTGTTTCTTCCCATGAGAATAATCTCTTTCTCCGATTACCTCTACACCCAAATTCTGACAGCTTGATTACCTTACTTGGCTGCTGTAAATTGTTAATGAACCCTCTTACTTAAGCATTATTCATTTCCCTTTTCAAACCACCAATTTTCTATCACTGCATGGTGCCCTCCTCAAAAGAACACCCACTTTTGACTGATCGATCTTCTTCAACTTCATTTAATCTCTAATCTCCTTTTACTCTCATGTTTACACCTCTAATCTCATACCACCTTCATGAACCCTTTGTCAATTTTGACTTAATGGTAACATTCTTATCTCTTCCTTAGAAGGTTTTTGGTCCCTGTACCACTTCAGAGACTTTTGCACATAATCCAAGCTGTACTGTCTACCTTTCAGATGTGACTTTTATAATCCATGTTAATTAATAACAAACTTCTCCCCATGCTCTAGCATTGCTCACTTTTTAAAACTACCATCCACTTAAAAAGCAGACCCTTAATGTCTCTACTTATCTATTGTCAATCTCTTTGCAAGGTCAAACGAACATACGAGTTAAGAGCAGGAACAGGCCACTTGGCACTTCGAGCCTGCTCCACCATTCAATAAGATCATGGCTGATCTCATGGTAACCTCCTGCCTATCCTGATAATCTTTCATCGCCTTGTCAATCAAGAATCTAATTCTGCCTTGAAACAACAAAGACTCTACTTCCACTGCCTTACGAGGAAGGGAGTTCCAAAGAATCACGACCCTCAGAGAAAGAATTCCTACTGACCTCTGTCTTAAATGGGTGAATTGGTTACCCCTTATTTTTAAAACAGTGACCCCTAGTTCTAGATTCTCCCATAGAAGGAAACATCCTCTCCACATCCACCCTGTCAAGACCCCTCAGGATCTCCTATTTCAATAAAGTCACTTCTTAGTCTTCTAAACTCCAGCGGATACAAGCATAGCCTGTCCAATCTTTCCTCATAAGACAACCTGCCCATTCCTGGTATTTGTTTAATAAACCTTCTCTGAACTGCTGCTAATGCATTTACATCCTTCCTTAATTAAGGAGACCAATAGTGTACACAGTGCTCCAAGATGTGGTCTCACCAGTGTCCTGTACAACTGGAGAATAAGCTCTCTACTTTTATATTCAATTTGCCTTACAATAAATGATAATATTGTATTAGCTTTCCTGATTACTTGCTGTATCAGCATACTAGCCTTTTGTGGTTCATGCACCAGGACATCCATATCCCTCTGAACCTCAGAGCTCTGCAATCTGACTATTTAGATACTATGTTTTTTTCTTCTTCCTGCCAAAATGGACAATTTCACATTTTCCCACATTATACTACATCTGTCAAATCTTCGCCCACTCGCTTAACCTATGTCCCCCTGTAGCCTCATGTTCTCTTTGCAACTTGCTTTCCTACCTATCTTTGCGTCATCAGCAAATTTAACAAACACACATTCTGCCCCTTCAATTCATTTATATAGAAGTTGAGGGCCCAGCACTGATCCCTGAGGCACATCGCTCGTTACATCACGCCAACCAGAAAAAGATCCACTTATCGTTACCCTGTTTCCATTTAGCTGGCCAATCCACGCCAATATGTTACCCCCTACACCATGAGTTTTTATTTTCTGCAATAACCTTTGATGTGGCACCTTATCAAATGCTTTTGGGAAATCTAAGTACAGTGCATCCACAGGCTCCCCATTATCCAAAGCACATGTGACTCCTTCAAAGAACTTCAATAACTTGGTTAAACATGTTTTCCCTTTCACAAAACCATGTTCACTCTGCCTGATTGTCTTGAATTTTTCGAAGTGCCCTGCTATAACATCTTTCCTAATAGCTTCCAACATTTTCCCTATGACAGATGTTAGGCTAACTGGCCTGTAGTTTCCTGCTTTGTCTCCCTTCCTTTTTGAATAAAGGAGTTGCATTTGCTATTTTCTAATCTAATGGAACCTTCCCCGAATCCAGGGAATTTTGGAAAACTTAAACCAAACGCATCAACTATCGCATTAGCTACTTCTTTTAAGGCCCTATGAAGAAGTCCATCAATACCTACGGACTTGCCAGCCTGCAACTCTAACAATTTGCTAAGTATATTTCCTTGGTGATTGTAATTTACCCGAGTTCCTCCCTCCCTTCCATTTCCTGATTTACAGCTATTTCTGGGATGTTACTTTTATCCTCTTTAGTGAAGACCGATGCAAAATATCTGTTCAATTCATCTGCCTTTGCCTTATTTTCCATTACTAATTCCCAGATTCACACTCTATAAGGCCAATACTTATTTTGTTAACTCTTTTCTTGTTTAAATATCTATAGAATCTCTTATGATCCATCTTTATATTGCTAGCTAGCTTTCAATTTTTCCCTCCTTATTAATCTTGTCATTCTTTGCTGTTCCTTATATTCTGTCCAATTTTCTGACTTACCACCCTTCTTTGCACAATTATATACTTTTTCTTCAAGTTTGATACTGTCTAACTTTTTTTTAGTTAGCCATGGATGGTGTGTCCTCCCCTTGGAATGTATCTATTCTGTGTATTCTGGAATATCCCCTTAAATGTCAGCCACTGCATCTCCATGTCTTTTCCCTTAATCTCTACTTTAGCTAGTTCATGCCCTCATAATTGCCCTTACTTAAGTTTAAAATACTAGTCTTAGGCCCACTCTTTCCTCCCTCAAACTGAATGCAAAATTCAAACATATTATGATCGCTGCTACCCAGAGGTACGTGCCTTCACTATGGGGTTATCAACTTATCCTATCTCATTGCTCAATACCAAAGCAGCCTGCTCTCTGGTTGGGTCCAGAATGTGCTGTTCTAAGAAACTATGATCATTCTATGAACTCATCTGGACTACCTTTGCCCATCTGATTTTTCTAGTCTATATGTAGATTAAAATCCCCTATGATTATCGCCGTATCTTTTTGACAAGCTCTCATTATCTCTTCTTTTACATTCTGTACTACCATTAGTCACAATTAGGGGGGGCCATACACCACTCCAAGTGACTTCTTGCCTTTGTTATTTCTCATTTCAATCCACACCACTTCTACATCCTGGTTTCCTGAACTTAGGTCATCACTCTAATGCGCTAATACTATCATTAATTAGCAGAGCCACCCAGCCACCTTTCCTAGCTTCCTGTCCTTCCTAAGAGTAATGAACCCTTCAAAATTCAGGTCCCAATCTATGTCATCCTGCAGCCATGTCTCTGTAATGGCTATCAGATCGTGCTTATTTATTTCTAGTTGCTCTGTTCATCTGTTTTGTTTCAAATGCTACATGCATTCAGATACAGAGCCTCTACTTTTGTCTTTTTATTTTTGTAACCTCTAGCCTTGATTGCTGTTTCACTCTTAGATTTGTACTCTCTATCCCTTCCTGCCGCATTCTGTTTATCATTTCCCATATTAATATCTTTCTCTTGCCTTGTCTCTGCTCTTTGGTTTACTGCATCTTCCCAAATTTGATCCCTTGCCCCCACTAATTAGTTTAAAACCCTCTGTACTTCCTTCCTTATGCAGCTTGCTAGAACACCAGTCCCAGATTGGCTCAGATGTACAACTGTACAGATCACACTTTCCCCAGTACTGGTGCCAGTGCCCCAATAAACCAGAACTCACTTCTCCCACACCATTCTTTGAGCCATGCATTCATTTCTCTAATCTTACTTGCTCTATGCCAATTTATACATGGTTTAGGTAACAATTCAGAGATTATTACCTTTGAGGTTCTGCTTTACAGTTTGGTGCTTAGCTCCTCACACTCTCTGCAAAGCCTCTTACCTAGTTTTACCTACGTCATTGGTACCTATGTGGACCACAACAAGTGGGTCCTTCACATCAACATCCCCCCGCCAATGCAAGTTCCTGTCCAGCCCTGAAAAAATATCCTGAACCCTGACACTGGGCAGGCAACACAGTTGCCTGGACTTTCGCTCTTTGCTGCAGAGAATTGTCAATTCTCCTCACTATAATGTCTCCTGCTACCACTACAATCCTTTTCACTCCCCCCACTTGAATAGCTTCCTGTACCATGGTGCCATGGTCAGTTTACTCATCGACCCCGCAGTCCCCACTATCATCTAAACAAGCTTACAGAATCTCAAACCTATTCGACAATGGCAAAGGCTGAGGCTGCTTCACTCTTGCCCACTGGATCCCTTTACCTGCCTCACTCGCAGTTACACCCTCTTGTCCCTGAATACTGATCAAATCAGAAGACGCTATCCCAAGTGGTGCGACTGCCTCCTGGTACAAAGCATCCAGGTAACTTTCCCCCTCTCTGATGTGCTGTAGTATCTGCAGCTCGGCCTCCAGCTCAATGACTCCAAGTTGAAGCTCCTCGAGCCACAAACACTTGCTGCAGACGTATTTGCCCTGGATCACAATGGCATCCAGGAGCTCCCACATGCTGCAGCCATGACACATCACCTGTCCTGACATCCTTAATGTATTTTAATTAATTACTTAATTATATTATTCACTTATTTATTTGACTAAGTGGGTACCACTAAATTTTCACCAATCTTGGTTGCATTTCCACCCAGAACACAGATCAGCCTGGTCAAAAAACACCAAATGATATCCTGAAATACTGATCTAGGTTCCTTCTACCTTCCCTGACATGCTAAGCACCACTGACCACTCCATTCTCCTTCCTAATCCATCCCTGCCATAGTATGGTCTCATGCTTGTATTCATCCTTATCCCAGCATAGCAAATATGTCTGTTGACAGTCATTTTTAGAAGGGAACCATCACTGACCCCCTCATTCATCATTTATATGCATCATTCACAAGCATGGAATCAATTTCCATATGTACACTGACTACACACAGCTTTACTCCTCTACCATTACAGCCATAAACTACTTCCCAAAAATCAAATCTGGACTAGTTAAAATTCCCTCCAGTTTGTTAACAATCACTAATCCATCCTTCTTAGCTCAGTACATTGTTCATTAACCTTTCTGGTTACCCTAGGCTAAATTAAGAGTGGTACAACCATGATGTATACTTTAACTTGAGCTTTTAACTTCACTTGAAAAGCATGTTGTGATATAAAATAATAAACTCTCTCTGAAACAAAACGGTCTTACAGCTGTACCTCTCCCTTGCCACTGATGAAATCTTAAATCCAGACCTTCACTTCTAAGGTTCATATTTAAAACAGAAAAAAAACAGGAAAAATTCAGCAGGTTGAGCAGCATCTATGGAAAATAGCAGTCAATGTTTCAGGATCTGACCCTTTGTTATTACTAATCTTGGAGAGCCAAAAGCTTGAAACATTGCCCACAGATGTTGCGCAAGTTGCTGAGCACTTCCAGCATTTAAAAAAAGTGATTCTTTGCATCTGCTGCATTTTGTTGTGAGATTTTTTATAACAGTCTCTGTGCTACCCTGCCCATCTCCAAACATTAGCTACCCCAGAGCTTTGCAACACTTGTACACTGTGGCAAACCCATTACCTCAGTTCTTTTAATTCCAAATGATTTAATTTAACAATCCTAATCTTCATGTTCAAATTCTTCTATGGTTTTGCTCCAATCTATATGAGCAACTGTTTCAAACCACACATCCACATATTCCACTGTGTTACAGCTTGATTTTTCTACCACTGGAGATCAATCACTTGAGTGTTGTGTCACATACTACTGCTCTCCCAAAAAACATGCAGTCTCTTTTTCCACACTTTTCACAAAAATTCTTCCCTTCAATGACCACTGTTGTCTTTGGCATATTCAATTGCTGTAGAAATTAGAAATATAAAGGAAAATGTGCATAGTTTATGCTTTTATGAAGGTTTGCCATGTTTAGAATTGAACTACTGTATGTTGTCTATTCAAGTTTCATACTGTTATTTTCATATAGCATAGTTCTCTTATTGCACCTTGAATGAACAGTTTATTCTCGAATTACAAGTATTTAAAAATGCAACATTCTACCAATCTTTGTTAGCTTTGTACTAGAGACTAAAGGAAACCGGAACTCACCTTTTTCACTTTCGTGATAGATCAACTCCATAAATCAACATCAAGTTATACTGATGACCCCCAATGCAATATTCATCTTCTATTGCAGAAAAAGATGTCTGAACTTGGTTTAGTATCCTGATATCCTACAGGTGACACTGGAATTTAAAAAAAATAATGATACAGTCAGTCAATAACAATTCTAGATTTTCTTTGGTGTTTGACATGTCAGATTGAGAAAAGTCCTCTTCCTTTACATTTCCTCCTTTCAAACAATGACATAAAATTTTAAAAAATCCTGTTTCAAGTCAACACCTCCTATATTCAACTCTTCACTGATGTGAATGTACTAGTTAATACCAGGATACATTTTCTTCTAAAAAATGTCCTTGTTACACCAAGTTAGTTGATCTCTGCCTGGGCATTGGCCACAACAATAACTAGCATTTATACAGTATCTTTAATGTGGTGAATTGTTCCCAAGTGCTTAAAAGGAGCATTATCAAACAATAATTTAGCACCAAACCACAAAAGGATATATTAAGACAGGTGACCTAAAGCTTGGTCAAAGTAGTAGGTTTTAAGAAGTGCCTTAAAAAAGAATGAGTGCATGAAAAACAAAGAACAAGAGAGCGTGAAAAAGGAGAGAGAAGAGTAGAGGTGACAGGTAAATGGGACTTGGTGCAAGTCGAGATAAAAGGTGATATGATTAATACTTTTAAAGAACTGCAATTATTTGTGTCTAGTGACATTAATTTGCATTTCAAAAGCTTTGAATTTGTTTGGTGAGGAAAGGAAGGAAGAAAAAGACGACCAGGAAGAATGTTTCCTACTCAGAAGAAAGTTTGGATGTCTTTCTTACAATCAAAGCTCATCTGATGAACTCTATAATTACCAGAATACCACAAAATAATGGCATGAAACACTAGTGCCTATATAAAAAATACCAACTGCAAAGAGTAATTATTTCATAAATGCAGTTGTGCAGTCAATTTGTCAGACCTATAATCTAGCATGCCTGCTAATTCATTGTGATGTGAATTCACACAGCAATTTGATTATAACCAATGCAGAAAATACACAGTAACAGATTCCAAGTTATTTGATACATCGTGCAACCACACAGAAACATATGCACTGGCTTCATAAGACATTAAATTATGGGGGTGGTTATGGGAACTATCTTTTCAATATTATGGATTTACACCAAGGCCATAAATAATAGGCAATGAAAATACACATTTAAGATTCCTGAAAACACTGTTGTATCTATCCAGCAAAATACTATTCCCATCGGTAATATAATAAATTGAGGAAAACCTTGCTAATACAAATGTGATACAGGCTATGCAGTCTTCAACAATTCCCATCCGTTGAAAAGAAAGTTATGGTTGGCAATAACAATAAAGGTCATTAAGACAAAGTGTGTGTTAAATCAAATTACAAATGGAACTCAATCGATCACTTTCACAATGCCTTATTGACAAAGCACTTCAAATAGTTACCGGAAACTTTACATTTATAGACTTGTACAATTGTCACCGTCTAATGTAGGGAAACACAGGATCTCATTTGTGCACAGCAAGTTCCCACAAAAAGTAAAGGTATGAGCAGATAATGTTTTAATGTTAAAAGCAAGAAACTGCAGATGCTGGAAATCCAAAACAAAAATAAAAATGCCTGGAAAACTCAGCAGATCTGACAGCATCTGCGGAGAGGAACACAGTTAACCTTTTAGAGTCCGTATGACTCTTCAACAGAACTAAGGAAAAGTAGAAGAGAGGTGAAATATAAGCTGGTTTAAGGGGGGGGTGGGACAAGTAGAGCTGGATAGAGGGCCAGTGATAGGTGGAGATAGCCAAAAGATGTCATAGACAAAAGGTCAAAGAGGTGTTGACGGTGGTGATATTAGCTAAGAAATGTGCTAATAGGTGACATTAAGGGTTGAAAGCAGGACAAGCAAGGTACAGATAGCCCGAGTGGGGGTGGGGTGAGGGGAAGGGATTGAAATAGGCTAAAAGGTAGAGATAAAATAATGGATGGAAATACATTTAAAAATAATAGAAATAGGTGGGAAAAGAAAAATCTATATAAATTATTGGAAAAAAGGGAGATCGGAAAGGGCGTGGGGATGGAGGAGAGAGTTCATGATCTAAAATTGTTGAACTCAATATTCAGTCTGGAAGGCTGTAAAGTGCCTAGTTGGAAGATGAGGTGCTGTTCCTCCAGTTTGCGTTGAGCTTCACTGGAACAATGCAGCAGGCCAAGGACGGACATGTGGGCATGAAAGCAGGGTGGAGTGTTGAAATGGCAAGCGACAGGGAGGTCTGGGTAATGCTTGCAGACAGACCGAAGGTGTTCCGCAAAGCGGTCACCCAGTCTGCGTTTGGTCTCTCCAATGTAGAGGAAACCGCATTGGGAGCAGTGAATGCAGTAGACTAAGTTGAGGGAAGTGCAAGTGAAATGCTGCTTCACTTGAAAGGAGTGTTTGGGCCCTTGGACGGTGAGGAGAGGGGAAGTAAAGGGGCAGGTGTTGCACCTTCTGCGGTTGCATGGGAAGGTGCCGTGGGAGGGGGTTGAGGTGTAGGGGGTGATGGAGGAGTGGACCAGAGTGTCCCAGAGGGAACGATCCCTGCGGAATGCCGCCGGGGGGGGAGGGTGAAGGGAAGATGTGTTTGGTGGTGGCATCATGCTGGAATTGGCGGAAGATGATCCTTTGAATGCGGAGGCTGGTGGGGTGATAAGTGAGGGCAAGGGGGACCCTATCATGGTTCTGGGAGGGAGAGGAAGGTGTGAGGGCGGATGCGCGGGAGATGGGCTGGACACGGTTGAGGGCCCTGTCAACCACCGTGGGTGGAAAACCTCGGTTAAGGAAGAAGGAAGACATGTCAGAGGAACTGTTTTTGAAAGAGGCATCATCAGAACAGATGCGACGGAGGCGAAGGAACTGAGAGAATGGGACGGAGTCCTTACAGGAAGCGGGGTGTGAGGAGCTGTAGTCGAGGTAGCTGTGGGAGTCGGTAGGCTTGTAATGAATATGGTGGACAGTCTATCACCAGAAATTGAGACAGAGAGGTCAAGGAAGGGAAGGGAAGTGTCAGAGATGGACCATGTGAAAATGATGGAGGGGTGGAAATTGGAAGCAAAGTTAATAAATTTTTCCACGTCCAGACGAGAGCACGAAGCAGCACCGAAGTAATCATCGATGTACCGGAGAAAGAGTTGTGGGAGGGGGCCGGAGTAGGACTGGAACAAGGAATGTTCCATATACCCCATAAAGAAACAGGCATAACTGAGGCCCAAGCGGGTACCCATAGCCACACCTTTTATTTGGAGGAAGTGAGAGGAGTTTAAGGAGAAATTGTTCAGCGTGAGAAGAAGTTCAGTCAGACAGAGGAGAGCAGTGGTGGATGGGGATTGTTCGGGCCTCTGTTCGAGGAAGAAGGGGAGAGCCATCAGACCATCCCGGTGGGGGATGGAGGTGTAGAGGGACTGGACGTCCATGGTGAAGAGGCGGCGGTTGGGGCCAGGGAACTGGAAATTGTTGATATGATGTAGGTGTCAGAGGAATCACGGATGTAGGTGGGAAGGGACTGGACAAGGGGAGGGAGAATGGAGTCGAGATAGCAAGAAATGAGTTCCGTGGGGCAGGAACAGGCTGACATGATCGGTCTGCCAGGACAGTCCTGTTTGTGGATTTTGGGTAGGAGGTAGAAGCGGGCCATCCGAGGTTGGGCGACTATGAGGTTGGAAGCTGTGGAAGGAAGATCTCCAGAGGAGATGAGGTCAGTGACAGTCCTGGAAACAATGGCTTGATGTTCAGTGGTGGGGTCATGGTCCAGGGGGAGGTAGGAGGAAGTGTCTGCGATAGTTGGTTGAGATATAAATATTGATCAGGACAATAGAAGTTCTCTTCTTCAAATGGGGCCATGGGTGCTGTTATGTTCATCTGTGGGGCCTCGGCTTAACATCTCATCTGAAAAGTGGCACCTGCAACAGTGAAGCACTGAAATAGCAATTACCCTTATGTATTTTAATTGTGGATCAGGGTCAGTCTGTTCTCATTGGGCAGAATCGTCCCAGTCTCATGGGGACAGGGTTCAAAGCAGGTCCAGGAGGAGTTTGAGTCTACCTGTAGGAAAAATCACCTGGAGATGGGTCAGCACATGCAGATGTTACCTGCCTGGCAACAGCTGATAACTAATCTACATAATTAAGTGCCCATTTGTGGGCTGATTGGGGCTTCTGCCAGAATTTTCATGTCAGTGGACAGGCCCCTTACTAATGACGCTACTTTTGGGTAAAGGCAACTACGTAGCAGTTGGAGGTAGTACAGGGAGATACAAATTTGCTGAATGCCAATGTGTTATTGCTTTTTGCACCTTAAAATTTGGCAAAACACAGACATAGGTGGTTCATCAATTTATTTCTATCTCAGTCCATCTTGACCAGATATTGAGGCATTGAGATGGAGGGCATGAAATTGAACTTTTAAAATTTGTATAGTTATTCAACTGCTAGCATGGCATTTCTTTCTCCTCTGTACATTGTTCTCAAAAAAAGTAAATTTTACACAAAGAACGGGGGGGGGGTAGTAAAACAGCTGCATTACTATAAAGGGAAAAATAATGCAAATTTTATTTTTATTCATTCACAGGATGTGGCCTTTGCTGGCTGGGCCAGCATTTATTGCCCATCCCTAGTTGCCCTTGAGGTGGTGGTGGTGAGCTGCCTTCTTAAATCGCTGCAGTCCATGTGGTGTAGGTACATCCACAGTGCTGTTAGGAAGGGAGTTCCAGGATTTTGACAGTGAAGGAACGGCGATATTTTTCCAAGTCAGGATGGTGAGTGACTTGGAGGGGAACTTCCAGGTGGTGGTTTTCCCATCCAACTGCTACCCTTGTCCTTCTAGATGGTAGTAGTCGTGGGTTGTTGAAGAAGCCTTGATGAATTCCTGCAGTGCATCTTGTAGATGGTACACACAGATGCTGCTGTGTGTCGGTGGTGGACTGAGTGAATGTTTGTGGTGCCAATCAAGCGGGCTGCTTTGTCCTGGATGGTGTCAAGCTTCTTAAGTGTTGTGGGAGGTGCACTCATCCAGGCAAGTGGGGGCTTAGGGGTTAGTTTAACTCAAGTTCTAATCAAATTTTTTTCAGAAAGTAGTCGTTTTCAAATAAAATTACTAATTTAATGTTTATCCAAAACAGCTCAAGGAACATTCTCCTCCTTCTACTCTTCATAACAACATCCCTGAACAGTTTTCAGTGTTGATTATGTCATGTTATAGAGCAATAGAAAACTACTCCACTTATTCTGTACACTCCTTTGGCAAGGAACTGCTGATGATTCTAGACGCTCACTATCTAGTAGCATCGTAACAAAATGGCTCACATCAATGCCACTAACCTGCACCATTTATCCAGGCAAAAAAATAATCGTTTCCTTTCTGAATTCATGAGGACAAACAGTAACAGCTTCAAAATCTGTAGAAGCACATTTACTTAAACAGTACCAGAGTCTTGAGATGGATCCTTTTAAAAAAAAACCAAGAACGTATTGTTCACCAGATAAAAGTATATTTTTCCTCTCAAAGAAGCTTCAGGAATATCAGACTTACTGAGGGCAAGTTAGATCTATGCCAGCAGCGCAAAACAAACTGTAGCAAATCTGTATGCAATTTTTCTCCACACCCACCTTCATTTCACTGACGTCATAACAATACTTCTGTTTAAGAGCTTGAGAAGTCTGTCTGCTCTGGGACACAGGCTTGAGAGAAACTGCATGAGGGCTCTTTTTAACTATCCACATCTTCCCTGCTGGCTAGTATCTTTGACTTTATTAGGAGTTGTAAAGCAACAGCATCAGCATTAATTCTGGGCTACTGGTGTGGTTGTTGCTTAGCTGTTCCTTGGTGGCGGCAGCAGAGTTTCCACATCTTTTGGTTTGAGTGCGTGAAATCAATGTTCTCCACTGTTTCCTGCCATCTTATGAGGAGTTAAATATCTTGAGACTCGAGTACTATTGCCACATGGGGATCTTAATTATCCCTGGAGCTGTTCACTTTCCAGGGTCCAGCAGGAGATAAAAATTTTTCCAAAGCCCCGGGGAACAAATATGGTGGCTGCCAGTTTCAGAAATTGAGCAAAGCAGTTATAGTTTTCAGGGAGGGTTGGGGTCCCGTTAATGGTGGTTTCTATATACCTTCTGTAGGCATCCTAGTTACCATTCCATAGATTCCAGTGTGGTATTGACTTTGGAGTTTATGGATGGTCGTTCAAGGCCATTGTGAATGATACTTGGGCGATGTTGAGTGGGGGAGGATGGGTAGCACTTGTTGGCAGCACATCAGTAGTTGGCCATTGTTGTCATGGGTCATGAAACAAAGATCAGGTGAACAGCTCTTCTTCCACCTGGTGGAATGCAATCTGCCAGGTTGCTTTGCATCGTATACAGGTTTTAGATCATGCATGGAGGCCTAGTCTGGCAGCTGTTCTCCCACAGTGTTATTGTTGGGGTACCCCCAACTGACGTTGGCTGCTGAAGTTGCCAATGTAGATGGCTGGTGTTGAAGGATAAACTGCGATATTGGGTCATGGGTCATTTGGTGGCTTGTGGACATTTGTGATGGTCAACTTACCTACTTTGATGGAGGTAGAGCAGGAGTGATCTGATTTTAGGTTTGTGCATCATTGGGAGGCTTTCCTTGATGTAGGCAGCCAGGCCATTTGTCTTGTCACCCCTGCTGGCAATGAGTTGATACCTGGGAATGAGAGCTCGACAGTTGGAGTGGTCTGTGAGGTGGGCTTCTTGCAGGGCGACTATGTCCACATTCCTGTCAGAGTTCTTTTGTGAGTTACTAATGTTTTGTCTAGGATAGATCTTCAATGTTAAGCTGGTATATTCTTGTTGCTGATCCTATTTGTCAGCTTTGTTGTCCGAGAAAATCCATTTTCCAGTGGGTTTTTACTGCTTGGACTGGAGCCTGCAGTTCAGTTGCTTATTTAAAGCCTGCGAACTAATGCTGCCAAGTTAATAAAACTTGCTCCACCAAAAAGGACCACGTGAAGGTTGCTGTCGCCCTCAAGCCACACACACAAGCCAAAAGGCACAGAAACTCCTGCTCCACCTGGGAGCAGACAAGCAAACACAACTGTGGCCTAGAATCAAAACTGATGCCGTCACTTCACAACTCCTAATAAAGTCAAAGAAACAAGCCACCTGGAAACATAAGTGGATGGTAAAAACAGCCCTGACGCAGTCTTTCAAGGCTGCCCCAAAGCAAGCAGACTTCTCAAGCCCACAGAAGTTAACTCAGCCACCCACACAGAACCAACAATAGGCTCCCACAAGGATAAGTCCTGACCAGCCCTCTACAACATATATACTTCTGCCAAACAAATTCATGGCTCTTCCCATATGCTGATGGCTTGTCTCTGGTTTTCCACTCAATGGGAAGTTATTGAGTGCGGCTAAGGAAGACAGAGACCTTGGGGGTGCATTTCCACAGGTCCTTGAAGGTCACAAGAGAGGTGAACAAGGTGGTCAAGAAAACATATGGAATGCTTTCCTTTCTTGGGTGAGGTATTGAACACAAAAGCAGGGATGTAATGATGGAACTGTATAAAATGCTGGTTAGGCCACAGCTGGAATTGTGTACACAGTTCTGGTCACCACATTACAGAAGGACAAAATTCCTCCGGAGAGAGTGCAGAGGAGGTTTACAAGAATGTTGCTAAGGCTTGAAAATTGCAGATATAAGGAGAGACTGAATAGGCTAGGGTTGTTTTTCTTAGAACAGAGGAGGCTAAGGGGTGGCCTAATTGAGGTGTACAAAATTATGAGGGGCCTAGATCAGGTGGACAGGGAAGACTTGTTCCTGCTAGCTGAGGGGTCAATTACCAAGGGGCATAGAGTTAAGATGATTGGTAGAAGGATTAGAGAGAACATGAGGAAAAGCATTTTCACCCAGAGGGTGGTGGGCATCTGGAATTCACTGCCTAAATTGGTGGTTGAGGCAGAAACGCTTAACTCATTTAAAAAGGTACCTGGATCTGCATCTGAAGTGCTGTAACCTGCAAGGCTATGGACAAGGTACTAGAAAGTAAGATTAAAATGAATGGCTAGTTTATTTTTTTTCTTTTTGGCCTGAGCAGACACGATGGGCTGAATGGCCTCTTTCTGCACCATACTTTTCTATGGTTCTATACTCAACAACCCTAACAGATCCATTCTTGGTGGCATCTCAACCACATTGCATCAGTTGAAACCACTGAGTGCATTGTTAACCTTGGCATTGAACTATAACTGCTTCCCCATCCATATGAAATCATTGTAGGAGACAAGCTTTCTATAATTACTGTGACTTTGAAAATAGCCAAACATTTTAATTTCAAACCAAGGGAAAGCAAATGAAAAATAAAAATTGCCATGGTGAAAAGTAAACTGTATATTCACCACGATCCAGTTTTGCTTGCTGGTGTAGACCAATTTCGCCCCTACTGTCTACTCTTCAAGGCAAAGCATAAAGGATATACTAAAATACAACATGTCACTCTACCCTGAAACTCAGCTCCCATAACATCCAAACAGCGCACCAATCCTTTCCTCCTCCCCCTGACTGGAATTCCAAATAAAGTAACTCTTGCGCCTTTATCAAACAGCATACATCAGAAACATTAAGCTGTTTGCTTTTTTTTTCCCCCAGATGCTGATCAGTAATGCTTATTTTTTAAAATGTGCCTATTGCATCAGATCCATTAGGGTCGATCTCCAAAATAGTGTAGTCTCAGTGCAATGGATCTTCTGATCCTCAATTATCCAGTAAAGTACCAGGTAGCATTTGGCATAAGTATATGTAACAGTTTCTAGAAACATCCCCATTCTACAACACAATGGTCATAAAGCTAAGTACTTACTTTTCAGCTTCTAGATTCAGTTTAAATTCTAGCAGACACATTAACTCATTTCTCATTCAACAATTAAGTGAAGAAAGCTATCTAGTAATGACATATAACATTGCCTTTTCCTGTTAGGACTACAGCTGAATCTTTATTGAATGAAGAACTCGCCTGTCTCAACCAGTGGATTGAGGTTTCAGCAAGTGCACCAAGACGCTGAAACAAAGCCTAATAATACTAGTCAGAAGTCGGTAATTACTTCTTTTTAAAACAGTTATTTTGTACAGCCAAAGAAAATTAAATTAGAAGTTCTAAACAAATCAATTTCTGTTTAGATTAGCAAAGCTAATCAGTGTTTTAACTTTTCTACAAGTATTTAGGAAGAATTTTTAAACAGCTTAGGGTCAAAAATTGGCCTCAATTTTCAGAAGATTTTTTGTAACCCAAGTCTCAGCTTTTTTTAAAAAAAAGACCTGGCTGCAGTAGTGAAAAAAAAACAGATCAATCTTTTGACTTTTTTTTTGCAGTAACAGCAGATGCTTCACTTCTTTGACAACTGATTGTAACAATGTCTGCCCCATTATGTTCCTGTCAAATTCTTACTCATAGTGTCTCGGGGCTCAAATGAAATGAGCTTGGGCAGCTTCAATAGAACTTCCTTATGGGTTTGAGTCTCTGTCATAAACTCCCCAGATACCAGAAGCAGAGAAATGTTCCATCTCCTGGCATGGATATTACAAATGCAAGTTTAACAACCTTTTCTTTATGTCCTACATAAGTATTGATTATTGGGAAAACGAGTTTGGTGCAGTTATTAAGCTGGAGAGTGGAAGAACGCTGAACTAAAACACTTAAGGTACTCCAGAATTAACAATTATTGCTATTGATAATTTAATCCCTTTATCAGTTAGCTATTCAAAGCCAGTACCTCTAATGTAATACAGTTCCTAAAAAAAATTACGAGGTAATAGCTCTTTTAACTTTATCACCAGTTACCCACGTTTAATAAGCAACAGAGTCACATAAAAGTTAAAAAAAGTTGAATTATATTTAGTACCTACTGTCAAAACCTGCAAGTTGACACATTAGATTATAATAGAGCACAAAAAAGTTGAGATTCTGTCACCACAGGTGTAAATTATTTGTTAGTGCAATTAAAATGGTTGAATTAACAACCAGGGATATTTTCTGCTTTCCATCAAATTAGTACTGTACCAGTCCTCTAGCATCCAGTCTGTTCCCCCCTCAGGCACAGGTTCAAGTATATGCCATTTTTCAATTAAAAACACAACAATAATCAAATACTGAAGTAATGCTGCAGTACTACTGTAATCAGCAATGCCACAAGGGCATTAATGGAGCCATTCGTAAGTTTACAGTGCAATTTAGATATGTTAAGTGATTGAGTCCGCATGTATTAATATGGACAAGTGCAGTGTTATGCATTTGGCCATGGTAAATTTTAGACATGATTATACTGTGTCGGGATGACTACCTAGTCTATTTCTTGAAAGAAAACACCCCCAATTCCTGGAAACTGCCCTGGTAACTAAAAGCAGCAAGGTATTGTTTAGCTTACTCTCATTTGTACCTTCTCTATGGGTTTGGATATTTCCTGTTATGTGTAGGGAATCCAAAACTGGAAACAGCACATCAAGCACAGCCATTACAGCACACCAAGCACAGCCATTACAAGGAGGAAAGCCAGGGGTCATAGTTGATAAACCATCAAAAAGGTTCACAAGCAATGTGAAAAGGCCTCAGAGAAGGCAAATATCATAGATACTGTAGTTTTATATTGCTCTCTGCTCCAGCAAAACAAACACTAACCTTATGCCGCCTAACTCCTTCCTTGTAGTACATTTACAAAATAAAAATTTTGCAGGGAAAATACGATAAGGAAGAAGAAATAATGTTAAACATACGAATTAGGAGTAGGAGGCCACTAGGTCCCTCAAGACTGCTCCACCATTCAATAAGATAATGGCTGATCTGAATATAACCTCAACCCCACATTCCTGCCTACCCCCGAATAATGTCACAAACAGTGCAATATTAGTTCATTAGTCCAATTCAATTCAAAGGAGCTAGATGGCCAAATCATAACTTCAACTGGTTTCTACCTGAAATAAAAATACTCTTATTGGTCAGATTGTTTGGGTAGCAGAGGATAATGCAAAAGGTAGACATGAATTACAGAGCAGAATGTACAAGTCATTTAAAAAGTCAGTACATAATACATATACATACGCACACATATATATACACATATACATACACACACATATATACACACACACATATATACACATATACATACACACATATATATACACATATACATACACACATATATACATATACACACAAATACATACACACACTCATTCCCTGACTTGCATCAACTAATGGGCTTTTTTTTCCATTTAAATCAAATCAATGAACAACAGCAAGAGGTCTTTTGTACTCAAATGATTACTAGCACTACAATGCACAGCCACATTTCCTTCCTGCCCCCTCCCTAATTTATGTGCAGTCACCTTATTGGTTGCTCAACTTAATGAACAAAGGAAGCTTTAATAATTCAGATGTTACTAGCCAAAGACGATATGCTTGTCAGAAGCTTTAAGCTAGTAAGTCAGTAATGATGCAGCTTCACTTAGGCTTTGCATGAATTTAAATTTTCACAGATCCTCTTCTCAGTGCAGTTTTTGGCAACATTAAGCCGCTCAAATAAGTTTCAACACTATGTTTAGATAAATTCATCGGTACTCATTGCCTGTAATTACTCTCATTAACCACATATTTTAAACAATAAAAAAAGTTAAACCAGAATCAAAACAAAAATGTGAAAAGTACACATATTTGTACTATGTAAGCCTTCTCTCTTAAAAGTCCCCACTCTCATTTTTTGGGGTTTCAAGAATACACGTTATTTTAACTGTCCTGATACAACCATAAATTTCTCTGCTATTGGAGCAAGTATTTTCTAGTAGAGAAAAAAAGGGTATCAAATACAGAAGTTATAATATATAACTGTCATTATCTTGCAAATCTATTTCTTTTAGCTGACAATAGAACCTCTCAAACTATAAGTCAGACAAAAACCGGTCCTTTTTTGAAGTCGAAAACTTTATTAACATGCAAAACCTTTTCTCCATATATCTAAACAAAACGTAAAGAGGAAAAAGTTATTGAAGTCTCCCAAACAGACTACATTAACAAAATGTGACTCAAGTTTAAGAGAAAAAGGTAACAGTAAACCTTTATGAGTGAAGTTTTGCTTTTTAAAAAAAGCAGTTATCCAATCCCTCCTATGCCTTCCCTTTCAGGCAGATCAATCTTATTAAAATCAGTACTGTAATAAAATCATTTTGACTGTATTGGTTTTTAAATGGGTCTGCAAAGTCATCAGTTTTCTGTTGATCAGAGCAGAGCTGAGCACCATTTCTCAAAAAAAAAGAATATTCTATGTTTTTTGATCCCCTGCTCAGCCTTTCTTGTTTGTCACGTATTTGCACTTTACAGTCTCTCAGAATATAGGACTACCGAGAAGTGTGCCTACACTTGTGGAGAATCATATAGAAAATTTGAAAAACATTGTTTTACTAGATTTTAAGGCTGGTATTCCCATATATTTGAATCTTATAAAGCAGTCACAGAGAGAACAAGTGAAGTGGACACTCAGGTGGGCACATACATCTGCCACACTGTTAACTCAACTTTATTACAATCACGCAGCTCTTCCTTGAGGTTTTCTTTTGCCTGGTTGGTGTTCTGAAACTACAAGGCTGAAAAACCAAATATTTTCATTAAGAGCTTCCATCTCACTGGGATGCTTAAGGCCGATCGACATCCCAACAACCTGCTCTGAAAACTCTGCTCACATTTTGACAGCTGTGACAAATTCCAGCACAGCAGCTGAGACAAACCAAAACAATCAATAGCATTCTAAATAAAACAATCCACAACATTCTAAAAAAGTCAATTCGTGTTAACAGATCCTTCAAAAAAATTCCAGGATCCAGATCTTCACCAAAATCTCATCAACCCTCCCTGGGCCGTATCCTGTGTACCAAGTTTCATTGAAATATATCCATTTTTGAGATATTGTTTACAGACACACTGATAACCAGCCTAACAAACAGGAGTGAAAACATAAACCAAGGTCAACAATGTAACTTCAAGTCAGTCATGAGTTTCAAAATGGATGTCAAGGCAAGGGCATTGAAACTGTACTGCCCTTTTACAATTCTCATTGTGCACCATTGCGCATGCTATACTGTTGTTATAGCTAGGTTGAGAAGGTTAAATGCAAGAGATCAACATAGAAATAGGAAAAGGTTATTGTGACTCATATTCCAAGTAGATTCTTCCCTCTATCCTGCCTCAAAGTTGCTTCTGAAACAAGAATCAAAACAAAATAAATTTAACTCTCAGCTTAAATTTAAAAATGAAAAACTCAAATTTCTCTATTGAAGGATTTTTTAAAAAGGGATCGAATGTTGCTGAATTATATAACTATTACAACAAGAAGATTCTTGCAACAACATGTTACAACTTGTTTCTCATTCCACCAATTTATTTTGGCAGAAAGCAACCTGCAGACACCATTAACAGCATTCCTGCCCCCATGATGTTTTCAGGAATAAGGCCTCCATAATAACTGCAATTTTATTTGTTCATGTGATGTGGGCATTGCTGGGTAGGCCAGCATTTATTGCCCATCCCTAAATGCCCTTATTCAGAGGGCATTTAAGAGTCAACCACACTGCTGTGGGTCTGGAGTCACATGTAGGCCAGACCAGGTAAGGACAGTAGATTTCCTTCCCAAAAGGATATTAGTGAGCCAGATTGGTTTTTACAACAACCTGCAATGGTTTCATGGTTAGTATAAGACTTTTAATTCCAGATTTTTATTGAATTTAAATTTTACTGTCTGCTGAGGTTGGATTTGAACACGGGTCCTGACAGCATTACCCTGGGGTCTCTGGAATACCAGTGTGATGACAATACCACTATGCCACCTCCTCCCCTTATCATCTGCACTTTCAAAATGCTGGATGAAGAAGAGTCCAGGGTTCAAAGATGACTGTCTCAGTTCAAAAAACTGGATTGGGAACCTGCGCAAGCACTTTTGAGCACAGTCATGCACAATACCCCATTAATAAAGGAGATTTTTTTTTTACACAAAGGAGGAAATTTTTGGTTTCAAGCAGGCAACTTGCTAACCACCTTTTCCTTCTGGTGCAACAGGCCAGGTAGAAGGGACGCTTGCAAGCCATTTGCAAGAAATTCCAGAGTTGGAAAAAAAACAGGCCAGGCTGGAGTTGCATACAGAGCGGCACCTCAATCAGAAATGAGTTGAAAGAATAAGATACAAAAACTCTGGGCCAAAATGCCAAACTGCATTGCCATTGGTTCAAGAAGCCCAACTTCAACCTTTTAATTAACTCAAAAATATTAAATATTTCTACAAAATCTTTGAACTGGTAACACCCCCATGGATAATGCTGTAATATTAACTACTGCTATTCTTGGTTCTTCCATGGGATGGTGCTATTAACTGTTATCTTGATTGCTCCATTACTGATGCTGTAAACTCTCACAACAAAAAACTACAAGATGCACCATTTCCTTTGACCAATGATGCATAAAACCACATGAGATTACGACTATTTGTTTTTAAACAAGTAGCCACATATTATTTTTGGAGCTTTGAGGAAGCCCCTCATTAAAATATTTTTCTACAGTATTTGTTAGAGATCATTATATTATTAGTTGATCTTCCAGATAATTTCTCAGATTTTGTTTTTTAGATGACTCTGCTTCGACTTCAATTCCTACTTCTTTGCCCCTGCAATGCTTTATTTTTGAAAAAAGAAATATTGTGTTTGGAACACGGGTGACATTGACAATGCAGTACTCATTGCTCATGTCAAGTTGCCTTGAGGACACCAAAGAGTCAACTATATTGTGTAGGAATGGACTTGCACATAAATCAAATCAGTTAGAGTCAAAAAGTCTCCCCCATGAAAGACATCAGTGAACCAGCTGTGTTTTTACAAGTGGTAATTTTCCATAAATCAGGATTATATCAAGTATTTTTATATATTGAAATATACATACAAATATATAGTTACATACAAAAATATAGAGAGTGATGGAGTGGTTATTGAACTGGTTTAGGCACCCAGAGCTCTTGAATTCACAACCGTCATAGCAGGTGGCCCCTTTAGACTTTCAGATAGTTATCTCTGCATCGCCCATTCTTTCTCCCCTTTTTTGAAATTCTCCTGTTCCTGCTTGCCTTTGTGCACCTCCCCCCTCTCTCTGTATCCCCTTGCATGTGCACAACATATGTCCTTCTACACCCATTTCAAATTCCTGATCCTCCCATCACCTAACAGAGTCCTGGAACCAGACCTGAAGCTCTAACTGTTGCACCACAAAAGCTGCAGAAATGCAAAGTACAAAAAGGAGCAAGGGCCTGGGCTAGAACACACTGTTACCTCTGGCAATATGGCCTTCCTCTTGGTGTTATGCAGGATGCAAAGACATGCCCCCAAACATTACTGATGCATCAAGAAGCTTCTGCAACACTAGTCTCTATAGACGAAGCTTTAACTACTTTCGTTTAGTCAATTAGAGCTCTTTATACACATGGGTATAACTGAAATTGGGTTTAGGGGTGCAGGGGATGGTGGGAAAAGAGATGACTCAAATCTCCATGGAACAGCCATGGCAAAGCTTAGTGCTCCATAGACAAACGGCATGCTCCATAATCTATGTCTTGTATTTCCAATAGTAATCCACAATTAATTTGATAAAACGAGTCATTTTTCCAGTTCTGCTTATACAAATGAACACTTAAAAATCAAAAATTATATATAACTGCTATACCACAATGTACTAAATTGTGCATGGTGAAACAAAACAGGGGTAGAGGTTCCATAGAGACCAATAAATTCTACTGCATTTATCTCTAAATAACCATGTCTTGACTAACCCCTCCAGTCTGCTTAGATTGAAACAGTTTCACAGGCAAACTCTTCCCCTCACCAAAAATGCAAAATTCACTGAAGATGAGAGGCCTACTCTTTTGCTGTCCCAACAGAAAGATGCACAGAAATAGTTTAGTGTGTGCAAAAGAACATTTTAGTTGTGATTAATTACATGGTATGCTTTACAAAAATTCCCCAAGTTTGATAACAATTCTCCGTGTAGACAATGCTACAAGCACTCTACTTTGTACCACTCAAATCTGAATTTTGTATTCACCATCACCACTGAGGAAAACCTGAGATTCAGATGTACTGTAATCACATTTACTGTAGGCCAACACTGATCCTTCAGGACCATTTGTATCAAATGAATATTTCAATTATTTGGTTTTAATCTATACAGAAATGAGCTGTGCAGCTTTCACTGGAGCGCAAGAATGTGTGGAAGGCCACTTTGTGTTCTCTACTTTGGTCAGCGAATAAATGGGTCATTTCAAACTTTTTTCTAATATGGAACACAAGATTTACAATCTTTGAATACATAATTAACAATTGTTAGGAATTTTGCTAAAATGCACTTTTGTTCAATTTGTATATAATGAAACAGTAGAAGGTAATGAAGTGAATCTTACAAATGAGCCATAGTCTAATGGCTTCAATCGTTTTATCGATTGAAAAATGAGCAAAATAATGTGTATATAAATGGAAAGACTGCTGGTGAATAAAACCAAATTGTCAGTGGTCGCCAAATTGAAACTTTATCCAAAACAAGAGGTTTCAATATTAATACATATTTCTTAATATATATTCAAGCTGTTCTACCAACTGTGTAGCTGAAATAGGACATAAAATATTTTCCTTAGAGCAATAGCTCATATTTGAGGAAAAAATGTAATACGAATCAAGTCAGTACCAGCCCTAGGGACATCCTGCATCAAAAAAAAATAGAAGGTACTTTTGCCTCCATAATTACCTTTTAATTTTGATTCTGGCAACAGGTAGTCCCTCCTTAAAATAAATAGTAGATTAAAAACTGAGGTTTTAGGATCCAGTATCATCTTTCAAAGACACATCTTAAATTACACTTAACGTTACAAGACACTAAATTCACAAAGATAAATATTTTAATGAGACAGAAACAAAAGCATACATGAAAAGACAAGGGCAACTCAGCTTAAAATTCTTGTGCAGTTATTGGAGCAAATACTTGTATGAAGAAGGTTCCAATTTAATTGTCAGTTTTACTTTTAAAATGCCATCTTCTAAGCACGCAATTTCTCCACAAAAGCATATACCTTAATCCTATAAAGCGATAAACATTTTCTCCCTTACTACTCAACATTTTTAAGGTCCCATATAAAATCACATTTGTTCAAATGTATTGCATTCTATTAATGCTCAAACATCCATCTGACACTGGGATAAAATTTTACATATTGAGGTTCAGGACCCACGGCTTAATTGTAAAAGTTATATATATTTAGCATTTTGGATATTTTACTACAGTAAAATGCAAATATTTGCACAAAGCAAAGCTGCTTTCATCCAAAAGGCATTACATTCTTCAAGTGGGGAATCACAGAATAGTCTTAGTCATTTTAAATGAGCCAGGAAATATGCATAAGATTCAACTTTTTAAATGTCAAACTAGCGTTGCAAATATGCTCTTATAAAAAGAAAACTCTGGTTCAGGAGAAATTGCCAAAACCATGCATAAAAGTATATTGCAGTTTTTGAAAATTACAAAAAAATCAATTCAGGCAGCACTTGTTAACACTTAGAACCTGTGTGAAAATATATGCTCATTGAGAAGAAAAATTTCCACTCCTAGAAGTTTGCAATAGATACCTCGAACAATGTAGTAGTTTTAGTCTAATGCTGCACTTACATTTTTAATAAATGTAAACTAAATGGTACAAAAGCAGAGCCAAAATCTTTGGCGGGGGGGGGCGGTTTCCTCTACTCTTCCTCTCCCAAAGTTATCACTCATGCTGTGAAGCAGTCCTTCAATACAATATCATACTCAAGCAACCATGTGTGTTTGCATACTATTCAATTGAATTGGAGTGGGCGTAGGGAGCAGCAGTGGAAGTAGTAACAGTCACACCTGATCCTGTTCTTAATAATCAATCAACACCACATACTAGAAGTAGTAAAGGAATGGGAACTTTCAATTTTTCCTCCCTCATTCCTGGTTTAAGGAGATGAAAACCAGTTCTAGTGTCCCAATGCAGCGCCAGATCAGATCAGTTAAGTCAGCACAAGCCAAGTGACCAGAATGGGACCTTCCTGATCTACATATGCCTCAAACTGACCATGCAGCTTTACTGAGAGTGCACTTAATTAGAAATGCGTTGCTGATTGCCTCAGGTGCACACACCATATGAAGTGATTTTTAAAAGAAAACATCAATTCTTCTTTCACATTCCTTACATTCCCAAAACCATTCCTGTGACTAACTCACTGGGGTGGTGAAGGGGGTGATGGAAGGAGGGTAAAAGATTCTGCTGAGTCAGGATTAATTTTTTTTTTGAAAGCTGAAGAATGGCTATTTTAATCCATAATTAAATATCCACTAAGCATTGCAGATTTAAAGTAACGTGTTCTCATAATTTCATTAGCAGTTGTGAAGTTTGGATTTTCATTTCCTGTACATTGGGATGTGTGGGATCCACTTAGTCAGCCTCTTCACCACTTGCCAAAATGTGACAAAGGTGGCAGAGGTCAGAAATTACAACACACCCACAGAATGACTTCTATGCAATGCACACAGAATCAAACTTGCCACTTGCAGTAGCTATGTTTTGTGGTAGTTAGCAGCTTAAGCAGTTCAGCATACTTGCACAAGCCAGGAAAGCAGTTTTGCATTTGCTGACCTATAAAGTTTTTTTTCTGTACTCTACTGGAAAGGTATGTCAGCTAGACAAATAATGAATTTAAAACTAGTGGGCATAGTTCTTAAATATTGTTCTGGATACGAAGAAAACTATCACACAATAAAAATGTGCTCCTCTGATATTGCTAAACTGTTTCCCGAGACAGGCATGTACCTGGTGTAACTTAAAACAAAAAGCACTGCAAATTTACAAAGACTCACAAAATGAAGCTAACTTTATGTTGCCCCTTTGAATTTTGGCTGGATCATTTTGGCGAACAAGAGTCCATAACGCAACTAGCAGAGAACATTTTATAATAAAATCTCCTCCTCCAAATGCAAAGTAGACAAGATTAATTTATAAAACACTTGCAGTGACACACTGGATTCTAATCATGGAAACAGCTGGCTTTGAAGAGTGCAAAATAAAAAATTTAATTCCCCATTAGTACAATGATGATCCAAGCCGAGATAACAATAACACCAGTTTGGAATTAGAACTAGAATGTTTTAGTCCCACATATTTAGGAGAGAAATGAAAAGGGAGACGAAGACTAAAGAAATTCATGATATTTGGTTCTCTTTCATTTTCTTACTAATGTAAAAGCTACATTAAAATATACTGGAGCAGATTCATCAGCTGTCATTAAAAATACTAAATAATCAGCAATCCAATAAAATCTGAGCTTTAATTGAACTTTCAATTCTGTAAATATAAAATGTTCTAATGTCTGCCAAATTTTAGCCCAAGATACTGGTAATTTTTTTAAAAACTGAAAACAAATTAGATTGTTGAGCCAAGTGGTTTCAACTTCTAGCGGCCCACAGAAGTCGAAACTTAAAATATCCTCAACAGTTCTAACAAATAAGTCATTCTTTTTGTTGCAATATGCATTAGAACAGCTAGAACACCGCCAAATATTTTTTTCCCAGCTGAAATGACATGTCAGTTTCTTTCATAACAAGAGATATGCCACTTTCTATTCCCCACACTTCTCCCTTTAATTCTATCAGAAAACAAAAACTTTTATACATTGGCTCAGAAAGGCAAACATAAATGACCGTAAAATTATTTTAAAGCAATTACTTCCACACAGTATAAAAATGGTTATTGTGTTATGTACTGTGTTGTCTCATCTACACACACAAAATAAAACATTTTTAAATGTCACGCTTTGCATTAAAACACATGCGAGGAAAACTTATGCCACTTTAGTAAGGCTGTTCGGACTAAGTTGAAAAAGGACATTTATATTTTCGCCCTTGAAAATATTTACACAAGAGCATGCAAGAGATTACACACACAAGCACGAGGGCACTTTTAAGAAAATAAAATATGTTTCATAGTTATGGGTGAGCTTTGGGTCCTATTTTTGCTCTGCTAATTTCTATCTGAGCAGATTGCAGACATCAAAAGTAGCTACGCAAGTTTAACCCTATACCCATGCATATTGCAAGTCACAGTCTTGTTGTACAACTGATTGGAGTCAAGTAACAAAACCACAGAAAAACAAAAAGCTTCATACATTATCCTGCTGCCATACTTCCTGATTTCAGAACGGCATTACTATCGAATGCCATTTTAGAAAGGCGAGAGTCTCATCTACAAAATGTCCTTCTTGTCTTAATTTGTTCAAACATTGACCATCTTTTGTCAAAAGGTTGATTAAAGCTCACTGGTTTTTTTTGCAAAGAACTATTACTCAATGGTTATCCAACAAGAGAGACTGGTTGAGGAATTATTTTAAAATCTCCTATGGAACCTGCTGAAAGCCACAGATGGAAAAACCTGAATGAAGGTCCAATACAAAAAGGTATGCTTTTGGGAGGTTTTAGTAAAAACAGCAATGTTATGTTAAAAAAGTAAAATAAGGAAAAACATGAACGTAAAAGTTAAGCTACAACTTCAAGGTCAAAGTATGTTACAGCATCTTTTCAAACCAGTTAGTGTAAATAGCAAAAAACTTTAATCATTCTGCCTACTGAATGCTCTACAAGACAGTACATGTTTAAAACCATGACTAGTTTACCTCATTTTACTTCAGAGTCAAGAACAGTGTAACAAAGCCTTAATGGAAACAAAATGTATTTAAGAAATTTTTTTTTTGAAGACTACACCTCTTAATTCAAAGTGCTGAAAAAAAAATGTTCTTGAACAAAGGAAAGACTGACAAAATTTATGCAGTCAACTGATAATCAAAAGAATTACTTCCCTAGGTGATGTTCAGTCAGAAGCCAAGAAATTATTTACTGGAAACCAACTGTGTTGCATTTAAAGAGGAAAAACAGGTTTAAGTTTGAGTGCATGATTAAGCTATACTATTGCAGTTTACTCTTCCTCCTAATCAGCTGCCTGTCTCAATGAAGCCAACACATCTCCGAATCCAATACTTAAATGACACACTACCTATGGGGATCAAGACAGAATTATTTAATGCAGCTATCCTGAACCAGCAAGATAAATAGGAGGTACCAACAGTTTAAAAAGGAAACCATGCTCCCCCACCCTTCTCAACTTATACCAAGGGCTGGATTTTCAGCCCCAGCCAACACTGGGATCAGAGGCAGGCTAAAGCTCCATCCAGGCCATTTTTGTAGAAGCTGAAAAATCAAATTTTTTTTTAATTAAAGATTTAAAGTTGGAGTACCCTCTGTTCCTTACCTTCAATAGTAGTCTGCTGCTCCTTTGAAAATGGAAGACCTTTGACTGGTCCTCCAGCTTAGAGAGCCTGCTCGCCATCCCGAACTGGGCAGCAAACCTGCCCTCTGGTCATTAATTGGGCAACTTGGGCTGTTGGGGGGTGGGGGGGGGGGGAAGCGGGGCGATCACTGCAGGGGCAAGTTCAGGATGCAGAAACAGACGCAGCCTTTGTTTCCTGCCTCAAATTTCTAATGCTCATTGTAGAGCAGGCATAGCAGAGCATAACTGCAACCAAAAGATTACCATAAAATTCAACCAACCTTGCCTGCCTTAGACTCATTATTGATAGATTGTTTCTCTAAAGACATTTATACATCAGCGGTAAGAACCAATTTTCAGACACCCAAATTTTGATTCCTGTATCTTTATTCACCTCAGAACACAGTAATTTACTCATCCCCAAAAAGCTATTACCAGGGCACTTAGTCACACAAAGCAGTTCATTCATTGGGCCTGGAAATGTTAAAGGACAGGTTGTTATTCCTTCTAATTTAAGATCCTACAGTTGTCTTTGTTCAATGTCACACACACTCATTTTGTTCTGTTCCAAAGAGCTTTGAGCAGACCTAAAGCAATTTGAAAAAGAGGCAACAGACAAGAATACTCCATCTGAAAGCACTATTTTCAACACACACCAATTTCAGAAGGGGAATGCTTAGATATGTTTCAAACTAGGAGGCCCTGACAGCACCTAATGACACCATCAACATTAAGTTTCAAAATTAAAAACGATTACTCAGTATTGTCATGACAAAAATATTTGGCATATTTTTTGGAATGCATTGCTACTACTGAAAACTAAAAACTAAGGGTTTAAAATCAGAATATTTTGTAATATTGTGAACTGAAAAAAAGAGGTACACAAAAAAAACACTGGTCCTTTCATCAGGATGCTGCTCTGAACACCAATAATTGTGATAGAACTCTCCATAGAGCTTTGAGTCTCAGCAGTCCATGAAAATGCTATTTAGGCATTAGGTTCAGAGGTGGCAGTGCTGGCGATGGTGGGAAGAATGGAATGGATGACTCCTCGTATTTGTGGCCCTGGCAGACAGATGGGGAGCAATTTCCCTTAGCAGTTTTCATTACAATAGATGTCCTGCCCGTCAATGCTGCCTGAGGGAGGAGAGATCAATTTTCATTGTTAGGCCTCAATTAAGTTCAATTTAGTAAAGTTTTTAGACGTAATCTTGTTCTCTACAGACAACTTGCTGATTGGGACGATGAAAAGTTCGATGGGTGGTGATTACTTCAAGGTGGCCGACTGTTCCTTAAAATCTATTCGGTTTCCCTGCAACTGTAATTCTGTTTACCAGAGTGGAATTGTGCGAAAGAGCTTCATGATTAAAAGACTGCACTGCCAGAAGTCCCTTCAAATGATTAAAACATTGTACAGCCACCACAATCACTCTGAAATAGTCCAAGGAGCAAAAAAAAACTAAGCAAAATATCTTGCCAAATTTGCAGCATTTCAGCTGATTTGAGGTAATGAATCCTTTAAATATTACTGGAAATGCCTCCCGACATGTACTGTCCATGACTTGTGAGCAAGTTGAGTAACTCAAGTAACCAGCTTCAAGTAACAAAATAAGTGGGTTTGGCGTTCTAACGTCAGATGTGTGTTTGGGGTGCCTATTTAGGTTTTACTTCAGCACCAATGAGGCAACAGTCTAAGAGCTCCATTTCCAACCTCCAGCTTCACAAAATTCAATAGAACAAAACCAGCAAGAAATAAGCAGAGTAAAAATATAAAATGGTGTCAGCATGGTGATCATGCTGCAGGATACTAAAGCACAGTCTCATACAGCCAATGGCATCCTCACTGCAAATCTCCCATGTCCATTAATGTTGGAATCCAGGAAGATGCATTTTGAATCCGATTTTCTTGGCCAATGGTCCTAGAGAATCAGGCAGGTTTGCATTTCATTGCTGCTGAGTCTGAGAGATCTGGGTTTCAAGAATGAATAGCGCAGATACTCTACTGACACAAATTTACAAGTTATTGAAGTTTTTGGAGTTTTGTGGGCCAAAATGCCAGAGATTGTGAGCTGCATTCATTTAAAAGATTGGGGTTTGAACATCCTAATCTTAAAAACAAAAACAAACATGCATTAAAAACGCCTCAGCCATATACTTAAGATTTTCACGAGATAAATGGAGATTTTCAAATGAAAGCCCCTCAGCCCCATTTGATCTCAGCCATCCAACATACTAACACTATTAACTTCCAGATGCAGACTCAGATTTTTTTAAAATACGCCCAGTGTCTTGGCTTCGACCAGTGATCCCAGCAACTCATTCCAACTTTAATTTCCAATTCCTTTTGCAGCAAAGCAGCTGGCCTGGAACTCTTGTGTTGTGATGATATCAAATCCAGGATGAGCAAATCACCCCGAAAGCTGCAGGCGAACAGAACACTGTCTCCTTACTACACTAAAGGCACATGGCACAACGCACAGAACAGAAAATCTATTACACCAAGCAAGACTTACTGTGCTTCAACAATAATACCTTCAATAACCCCAAATAATGCAAAACAGTTCAGTGAACATGCAATGGTCTTATGTAGACTTTAATACAGATTGAACCTTTTTACTTTCTTGAATATGCTTTCTCTAATTCTATAATGACAAAAGGAATGGGACTACATGGAAAAAATTTTAAGAGCAAAACCAAGAAATAGTTTTACAACAAAACTTGATAAACGATAATTCAGAATGATGGCCTTTATGGGCTACAAAGCAAATTGATTTGTAGCTTTGAGCTATGGTAGTTCACAGGGGAAAAATGATTACACTACAAGTTGCAAATGAATTACAGTATCAGAAAAAGCTTGGAACTTGACACAGGTGAGAAGCAACTCATTCATTCCACAACCATGCCCAATCTGGCAGAATCTTGAATACCTCAGCATTTCCAGCACAGCAGATATTCACAGGTGTTGATCCGCTTTGTAGCATGGATCATCACTGATAACTTAAAAGAATCAATGTCACACACGTAAAAAAATCATACCATTGCAGTTTGTGGGAGCTTCATATAGGGTGCTGCATTTCCAACAGTGACTACATTTCAAAGGTGCTACATTGACTCTGTGGGATGTCCTGAGGTTGTGAAAATTGTGCCTTTATCAATGTAAATGTCTCTTCTTTTTTGTGCAGCCTACAAAACCTTTTAAAACAAATCCTACACATTTAATTTATTCCCACAGGCCTTTAGACATTACTACTACAGTAGTTAGAATCAACTATATTGTTTCATTCCAGCAAAACCATTAAATCAAACCTGAACATAAAAAAATAGAGATAGCAGCTCATAGTGCAATGAACCAGCATATCAGATGACAGCAATTGGGTACATCTGTACGATTCTTCACAAGAACAAACTTCCAAACTGAAAAGTTAAGTGTGGCCGGAACAGGTAAGAGCATAAGAGGGAGTGTGAGAGAGCAGAAGCAAATAAAAAACAGAAAACCCATAGGCTTCTCAATAGCCAAAGGTCAGCACTAACTAAGAGGCATGGTTTGATTGCGGAATAAGGAACAACACAGAATCCAAACATTGCTCATACCTCCAAAGTCAACAAATGCTGTTGAAAACTAAATTTCCATTTTTGTAACTCAATAAACTGTTTGAGAAATCAATGCCCTTGGTAGTCTCCCTCTAAAATTCTTTCCAATACCCACCACCTATACTAGATGAGCTCTGACATGTTATGCCAATAAAAATCAAGCAAAAAAGAGTACTCTACTGAAGTGCATTTTGCCAGGTTTAGGACCCAACACACATCCTCCACTCTGATGATCCTCCCAATGTTCCTTTCCCACTTCCCTTTGCTCAGCCACTGGAAACTAATCTTCTAGGCATTACTGTAGGTTTACCCTTTCCTTATGGAATTCTCTGAAAAAGTTCCATTTGCTACCGTCAAAACCTGTGAATTCAACCCCTTCTCTCCACCACTACTTTTCTGCTCAGTATGAAGTGCTGCACATAGACACGAATTTACAAAGTGATTGTTTTGCATGTTGTTTTCAAAATTGATCTATGCAGGCTGGAGAAAATAAACCAGAGTAGCCATACAAGGAGGACAAAAGCCATTTCATTGCAGTTTTGAGCACAACTTTATGCTGCAAATGCTGTACAGCAATAAATTCAAGCCATCCATTAAACTTAAATGCTATTCCTTTGAAATGTGGGGGTGTTGATATCAAGCCAGATTTACAATTCTGCACAAGTCTAATTCAAATTCCTGCTCTGCTCTATCCCGGACATCAAATTTGCAATACGACAGTTTAGTGCACAGCACAAAGGAAATGGATGTAGCCTGCAAAGCAAATTCATTTCAGATTTACGCAATTCAAATGCAACCCAACCGTAAACATCAGTTCTTCAACTGACAGAATTCCCAATTCAACTTCAAGGTTTTTCAGCTGAGAGCATGAAGTAGATCTAGGAAAAGAACCTACAGAGCCATGTGTTAATGTTTTTAAAGTTCAATTTGTGCAAGTGCAAATTTTAGTACTTGAATGAGGAATTATGGTTGAGTTACTGGTTATGAGTAGAAAGCAATTAGCTATCATGATGTCCTTAATTTCAGGGTGTGTAAATCAGAAATCTGCAGACAGACTATAAAAGAACATTCTTAATTATTTTCCTGAGTTGCCTTCTGAAGGTTTGCTCCTGATCGTTTCACATCACTTTAGGGTCATCAAATCCTATACATACCTTTGTCCATGCATTAAATCCACAAAGAAAAAGCCACTCATTGGTGTTAACATAGCAAAACACCCTCTGGCACTTCATAAGAGCATTATGAAACAAAATTAAACACTGAGCTATGTAAGGAGATATTAGAGCAGGTTCACTAGATTGATTCCAGAGATGCGGGGCTTGTCTTATGAGGAGAGATTGAGCAGTTTAGGCCTACACGCGCTAGAGTTTAGAAGGATGAGAGGAGATCTAATTGAAGTATATAAAATGCTAAAGGGGATAGACAAAGTAGACGTGGAGCGGCTGCTTCCCTTTCTGGGACATTCTAGAACAAGAGGCCATAGTTTTAGGCTCAGGGGTGGTAGATTTAAATCAGAGATGAGGAGGAATTACTTTTCTCAAAGGGTCGTGAATTCGTGGAATTCACTACCTCAGAGTACAGTGGATGGCGGGAAGCTGAATAAATTTAAAGGAGGAGATAGACAGGTTTTTAATTAGTAATGGGTTGAAAGATTATGGGGAGAGGGTGGGAAATTGGAGTTGAGGCCGAAATGAAATCAGCCATGATCGTAGTGAATGGCGAGGCAGGCTCGAGGGGCTGAATTGCCTACTCCTAATTCTTATGTTCTTATGAACAAAGGTTTGGTCAAAGGTAAGTTTTAAGGAGGGTCTTAAAGGGCAAAAATTTGGGACAAAAGCAGAGAGGTTTAGGGAGAGAATTCCAAAGTTTAGGGCCTTGCAACTGAAAGCAGAACTGACGGAGGTGGAGTCATTTCTTAAAATTAATTCACAGGAAAGGCCAGCAATTATTGTTCATCCCTAACTAGCCTCGAGAAGATGGTGGAGAACTGCTTTCTTCAACCGCTGCAGTCCATGTGGTGAAAATATTTCCACATCACTGTTAGAGAGAGCGCCAGGATTTTCCCCAGCACCAGTAAAAGAATGACAACATATTTCCAAGTCAGGAAGGGGTGTGCCACTGCCTTCAGATCATTCTCACGGACCTGCTGCCTTTGTCCTTCTAGATTGATAGAGGTCTAGATTGATAGAGATTGTTTGGGAGGTGCTATCAAGAAGCCTTGGTAAGTTGTTGCAGTGCATGTATAGATGTACACCGTAGCCATGGTGCATCAGTAGTGCAAGGAATGAATGTTTAAGGTGGTGGATGGGATATCAGTCAAGCAAGCTGTTTTGTGCTGGATGGTGTTGAGCTTCTTGAGTGTTTTTAGAGTTGCAGCCAGCCAACCAGAGCGTTTCCCATTGTGCTCCTCACTTGGGCCATGTGGATGACAGAAAGGCTTTGAAAAGTCAAGAGGCGAGATTAAAAATCAGGGATGCTCAAGAGGCTAGAACTTGAGTGCAACAGGTATCTCAGAGGTGATGTAGCGCTGCAGGGGATTGGAAAAATTAGGGGGGGGTAGGGGGGCAGGGGCATACAATTTTGAAACTATGGTTTTGCTCAACTGGGAATCAATGTAGGTCAGCGAGTACAGATGGGTGAATGGGACCTCACATGAGCTGAGATGATTTCAAATTTACAAAAGGTAGAATATGAGGGGCCAGCCAAGAATGTGTTGGAACATTTAAGCATGGAGCTACAAAGGCATGAAAGTTGGTTCCAGCAACAGATGAGCTGAGGCATGGACAGAGTTCAGCATGTTAGAAGTGAAAATAGACAGTCTTAGTGATTACATCAAATTGTAGTTGGAAGCCTGGAGATCAAATGTGACACCGAAGTTGCACACAATTTGGTTTAGCTTCAGAAAGTTGTCAGGGTGAGGGATGGAGTCAGTGGCTAGGAAATGGAGTTTGTGGCAGGGACTAAAACTTTGGCTTCAACCTTCTGAATATGCCTAAAACAAAGCTAATTGCTCCCAAAAATTATTCATTACAGTATAAAGATGCTTTTCAGTTACAAAATATATGGCAGATTTTCTGCCACCAGAAACCATTAGGTTTCTAAAATTTTATGATTATTGTTGCATAACTCAAGCTTTTACTTTGTATAGTATTGAAGAACTTTGCATTTAAGAAAAAGAGATATTAGCATTAGTGAATGGAACAGGTTTGTAAAGTAAAGCTCTCTGTACTTCCACCCCAACGTCATAAAAAAGTACCCGACTGCATCATTATTTGTACTTTCCAGCTATCCATACCATTTCAGAGTACAGTTACCAGTTCAGTCCCAAACAAGACTACCTAAACAATAAGTCACATTATTTTACTATTTTAGGATATTTCAAGTATAGAAAAGTTCTACTTTCTTTGTAAATTATAAAATACATAATTAATTTTATTAAATTGAAAATTGTAATGCTACTGTGCACTACAGAATTTCATTTAAATTTCTGATGTCCCTACAAATATGCAGAATTCTTCCAAGAATACTCATCAGTATCCTGAACATTCATTATTTATTTAATCAGCACTCAAAAAGCTCAACAGACATGTACCAGAAGAATTGACTACAAAACATTAGCCATCACTATGTTGAGAATCTTGTCAAAAAAGCACCATTGAAAGGAACTGTAAAAGTAGAAGACATCAAGTAACTAAAATGACCGAGGAAACAAATATTTTTATTGAATAATTAGAATATGGAATGCATTACATGTAGTTTTTTTGCACTATTTGATAGAGATTTAGGCATTTGAAGAAAAAATAATAAAAAGTACATGAGGAGCAGGGAAGTAGAATAGGATGAGCCAAATGGCGTTGCGATAAAATTTCAAAGATATCAAATAATTGCAGAAGCAGTTAAATTCAAAAGATCATTGGCTGGAGTCAAAGATCATATTTTGAAAGTTTTAAATGATCATCTCAAAATTAAAAAGTTGTTTTTTAAATTTTCAAATCAATTACTTATCAGGACAATCATTAATTGTTTGGCTACTCCTGCAGTCCACTATTCAACGCTGGTAGTTGCATATACACTCTAGATTTCAGCACTGAAGGTCCAGAGATTGTGATACTGCCTACAAAATTTTAAAATCCTGGCCAACACTCTTGCTGTTAGTATCATTATACTTTGGTAAATTTCCTGTTCAAAATGAAGGATGTAAGCATTGGGAAACAAAACATTTCAGGCACCCATTGGCATTATCAAGCAATCCAAAGTCAAATGCAGCATTATAGGATGTTTTAAAGATCTTTATACATGTGGTGGTGTGTAATTGGTATGGCAACATGCACTTTTACATGCATGTTGTAGTCTGGAGCTATGAATAGTGATGGTAGAGGCTTCAACTTTCTTTCCATCACATGGCTGACCAGGAATCTCTCCTACTCTTATCACCTGCCATTGACGCATGTTGGGACAGTTTGCAGGTTAAAAATCAACCTGTTTGGCCATATTATGAATGCATCTTCCTTGGTCAACAAGTCCTGGGGTGGGACTCAAATTCAGAGCTTCTGGCTCAGAGGTAGGGACACTACACACTGTGCCACAAGACTTCCCCATTATACATGTAAGCATCACAATGTGCCTGTGTCACCATCTCAGAAGAAAAGTGTCTACTTGACCTGAATATTTTGTATTTATCAGTACATATCAGCCTTCTCTGAATTGCTAATTAGTTTTGTTCTGTAGACCCATGCTCGCTAGGAGATGAGTTCATTTTACAGGCACAACAAATAGAAGGCAATCCATCCAAGCCTGGACTGGATCTCAATCTACTGCAAATTTGTTTTGAAAATCATTCTTCACACACTTTCAACCTTTGCAGTTACAAATCTTACAGAAAGCAGCTTAGGAACACAGCCTCCAAGCAGACCTGGAAAATTGTAGGTAATAACCTGTGCTCACTTCCTACAGGTTCACACTACTCCTTGTTCCTTCTGTAGCCCCTTCAATACCAACAAAGCACTTGCAACTCTGCCAAGGAGCTCCATCTACCAACATACAATCTTGCAAACACATTGAAACACAACACAGGGACTCAACCAAGCACATTAAAAAAGCTTGTTTTGTCTCTGGAATGTCATCATTTGACAATAAAAATATTTAAGCATACACAGAAATCTAATTTAAATGAATAAAGAAAACAAGATCAAGAGAAACATGATTGATCAAACTGTGAAAACTTTTTGACATCAATTAAGCCATCACAAACAAGTTCTGGCACAAATGGTTTCTGAAATTCAACAGCGTTTTAAAACATTACATGTTCTCCAGCTGATCTACTGATTCCATCACCCTCCCCAATTTGCTCACTCGAAATGGAATCCATAAGTGTTCATTCATCATCCATACGACTCAAAGTTAAACTTCAAATGTGACAGAGTTTATTGCCAAGACCATTCACTTCCAGCTCCACAGCATTCCACTTATAACCCTAAATCATCTCTCTACAACTCTGTGACCAGAAAACCTGATTTCTCATAAGCTGCTCTGACCAATCTCATCCTTCCCCTACACATGCCAACATATACAAATCTCCACAGCCTAAAGGTTGCAATCCACCATTTCTGTCCTATTAACCACTGGCTCTCGGCCCCATGTTTCAAATTCCTCCATGCCCCACTGCAGCACTTCATCCCAGCCGCATTTGTTCACAACTGACTTATAGTGAGATCATCAACTCCACCATAGATGTGATGGCCACAGGCTATTCTTTGTACAATCATCTTAAATCTCAATTTGTGACATACTTTCACCCTTTAAAAGCTAAGAAAAGCATATTTTATTGAGAACACCTTTAATCATTTCCCTAAATTTCCTGTTGTTTGGTATTAGGATAGAAATAGTTAATAAATAATCAACAAGTAAGTAGTTAGGGGTTAATCGGTTAAGCACATCACTGGGTGCATATAAAAGGGGAAACACCCCTTTAAGAGACTGTCACTCCCCAATTTGCTTCATTTGTTTATTGTTGTTTTAAAAGAGTCTAAAGGGGAAAACAGGTGATGAACTAGGGGTGGAGTTTTATGTGAGTTGGATTAAGCTCAATCTGGAAGAAGTAAAGACTTGGTTTCCTTCTTTCCTACCAACTAGCTATTGGAGTTTTACATTTGGTCTCCGCTGCTCCTTCTTGTAAAATGCTTTGAAACATTTCATTACATGAAAAGCATCACATTACTGGAGCTTGTTATAAACACTACGTAATGTTTGGGCTATAATTCCAAATGACAACATTTTAGGTATTACCTAAACCATGTGTTGAATCAGTTAATTTATACCCTTTTCTATGTTGCACCATATTTTGTTTTACATAGAAAATTCTAGCAATTTGGGGACGAAGGTAATGTCAACTTACACACTATCACCCTGAACAGCACACTGCACTGCACACAGTCAACCTACTAGTTTCAACAGTTGTGAGAAGACTCAGCTAATGGAGATAAACCAATTTTGAGTGACACGTAAACACATTTGCAACATTCTAGTGAATGTTGTGCTTCTAATCACTTAAGTAGCTCACTCCAGCACCAGCTAAAAATCTAAAATGCAAGTTTGTGTGATTGTCAACTATTTCTAGGTTGTGCAGAGGGGTATAAGCTACCAAGCATTATCAAATATGGTTTTCATTCCTCAGTTGCCATTGTCTCTGGCCTAACATAGCTGAATTAACTCAAAAGGCTTTTAGACCCATTTCACTGGTATTACAGAGCATGGTGGTGGTGGGGAGAAATATCACAATTTTCATTTCTGCACCACTTGATTATGAGGCTCAAAGTTTAAGTTTATGAATGCTGTCTGCATCATGTTTTGATTTGGCATGAAGCAATTCTAAACCTTTATGCAGTAATGCCGATTTCATTACAACTATCTAAATTGTTAAATGCGTAGGCTGGCTTTAAAAAGATAACTAGTTATTTTTTAGATGGGTTCTAAAGGCAGACCTTTTTCTATTTGCATGATTTTCAATATTTGTAAGCATTAAATAGCCAAACTGATCATCTTGCAGTTAGCATAAATAAGTTTGAACAATCAGAAGGTAGCTGTTTCATTGTATTTCATTAAATGTTTCTCTGAAGAGCATACATTTTGTACTGCTGTGGTTTATGGAAAGAATTAATGAGTGTTTGCCAAGTGCCAGCAGGTCTTCCACACAGCTAAGAACTATCATAAAGGCCTTTTAATAAAAAAAGAAATCCTGATTGTTAGATATTTCAGTAGCAGCCTCAAGTTCTAAATTTGTACATGCGATGCACATCAAATGCACCCTCCAACCTGTCAACAACCATTTTAATAAAATGGAACATACCTGTACAATAAAAGTGACATTGTTTAAGAATAACCCTAGATTAAATGGAAGTCCCAGAACACTGCAAGGGAAGTTTTGCATTAAAATAATTTAAATATGCATAATTGTATCTCGGATTTAATCCTCTGCATACCAACCAGAAAACATTCCAGCCCCTGAAGCCAAAATAGCCACATACATTTCCCCCCCCCCAAAAGCTACAGTAGATTGGGAGATCTTGCATGCTAGACTGGATTTATTGCTTTTGAGGCTCTTGAGGGGGAAAAAAAGCACAGTTTCCACAGATCAACTTATAATCATGATAAACTTTGCCAAAGGGAATATTCCATGCAAAAGCTTGCATTATTCAATACAGCATTGTTTCCCCATCATCTAACTTATGTTCGTAAATAACTAGTATTCAAAATAATGAGAGTTAGACAAGATAATTCAGTGGATAGGTGCAAAGAGTAAAGCAACAATATGCATTATCAGTATTATTTGATTAGAATTGTAAAAATAAAACACTCTGGTTAGTTTTAAGAAAGCCACCATTTTTGCTTTTAATACTGCAGTTGGTGCAGAACAGTCCTCATACAAGCTTAACAGCAATGTATCAACATAATTTATATGATAGTCTGGTGAATACAATCTCTGGCAATTAAATCGGGCATAATGGTCCAGCATTTCTTTCTTATTTTGGAGAACAATGGCATAACACGTATTATATAGTCCAGAAACAAAATTTGCTGGGGTGAGGCATGGGGAGCTGTTCTGGCTACTTTGACAGTGATATCATAAATGCATTCAAAAGGAAAGCTTTTACATTTTTCTTGCACAAAAGTAATTTTTCACAGAAGGCAATCATAATGGTGGAAATTAAAGATGCATTGGATTGGCAGTTTGAAGCTAAGTTCAGGGCCAAAATCAAGGGAGTTGAGTCGGTGGTGACAGAGTTAAAACAGTGTTTCATTGATGCATGCAGAAGCCAACCCCATTCGTACAGATAACTGCCAAAAGACAGTATGCATACGGAGGTATAGAAAAATCGTGGGACACACGGAGGTGGCTGTGGGAGCACTGAAGGAGAAAGCAAGGTGGTGTGTTGGCTACTCTAGAACAGATAGGAATGAAACCAGAAAAGGGCAGTTCAGTAAGAGCCAAGGCCAATACTTCATGTCAGTTAGTGATAGTGGAAATTCATTAGTAGTACTTAGAACCAACAAGAAAAATGTATAGTACTGGCAATGCACGTCTCGCAATGTAACATGTAATGCAAAATTTATTAAAACCAAATTTTAACATGTTACAGAAAAATTATGCACAAAATCATAAGCAGCTTTAATCCATCAAGTTACTGATATTTGGCACTACTTTCTACTACAGTTATACACGTCATTTGATTAGCAGAAAGTACTAGGCAAAAGGTTAAGGCACTTCAATGTTACTAGTGCAGTGGCATCCTTTTTAGGTCAAGAGTAAAATAATCAAAATAATGCAGGCTTCAGTTCACACTGGGTGCAATTGGATTAGCTAATTAAAAAACAGTGGAAAGAACTTGCACTGACAGTCAGTCATCCATCCACAGTAGAGTAAGGTTAACAAAAAAAAGTAATATTTCACAAAATTAATGGATTCTCAAATGCTGCCAAGTACTTGTTAACTGCAAGTAGATCCCACATCTTTTTTTAAAATACCTTCCCCCATTCAGTTTTCAGAAAGCATATTATAGATACCCCATTTGCCTATTCAAAAAAGAGTAAAAAGCCCACTATTCCTAGATGAGTAGGTCAGTTCTTCTCATGTTAAAGGGAATGATTGGTTATTTAATTTCATTTGTTCATGGGGTGTGGGTGTCACTGCCAAGGCCAGCATTTATTGCACAGTTTACCTACATATCAGTGACTACGCCCGAAAATAATTGGCCACGAAACATTTCTCTGACATCCTGAGGACATGAAACACACTAGATAACTTCTTTCTTTACAGAAGCACAGACCTGCTACTTCACATTTTAGAACTTCAGAAAAGTCTAGAAAGCATACTGCTCCCTGGATTGAGGGCTCATTCCATACATTCTTACCAGTAGAAAAATAAAAACAGAACTAGCTAAATATTGTTTACTTAATGCAGAACAAGGAAAGGGGGGAGTTGGTGAGGGAAGAGAAGTAATTAGTTTTGATTTTACATTAACTTGACTTTGAGGCATTTAGAAAACTGCAAATGTCACAAAAGCATGGGCTCATTACCAGTCTTCTGTTCAAGTAGCAAATTAGGTGCTAAAAGCTTTACAGAGAGCGAAGGAGAAACTATTGCCAGCGACCACAAGTGGCTTACCTTGCATCAAGCTCTCCTGCTGCTTCACACAATTTACCTGGGGTATGCCTGGATCTAATGCGCTTAAAAGATGGGAGAGGAATTGGAAGCCTTACGGTTACAGCACCGGACTAGCAACTCAGGGGTCAAGCATTTAAACCCCACTGTGGAAAAAATACTCCAATAATTAGTGTGAGATTTGACTATGATTTGGCTCACTAACTTCCTTTGGGGAAAGGAGCTTGCCACTCCTACATGCAGGCACAATGTCCGCAGGGCATATAGTGACATTTATTACTTCAGTGTCACCCACATCACAAAAACAAATAACCAGAACAAAAACTCAAGGCACAGGTGCCAAACATACAAATTGTCAACAACCTGTCCATGCAGGCGTGAGATTTATTTTTCCCCATATTCTAAACTTATTTTCAGGCATGCGTAAAGAGAAATATGTCCAAAACCAAGTTCTGCAAAACCGCAAGAGGAAGAGGAGAAAGAAAATAGGCAGTGGTACTTGTTGCCATAGCTATGTTTGGAATTCCTTTATTTGATAAAAGCCTCCTTACAGTGGACATATGAAACAACTGCTTCAACAGAAGGAAGAAATTCCAAATACAACTGAGCATAACCAAGATATAAAACAGTGAAAAAGATTGATGGAATGAATTTATACAGTTCCATTGAAATAACAGGAAAGTATTACCTCATTAATGCTACACCAGAATAAAATTATATTGATTGCTTGGTTACTAAGATTTGCATGCTTATACTATCCGAGCACAGCTTTCTAATTTCAATAAATTAACATTCATTTATACGAAAAGTGACCCACATTTTAAACAAGTGTTTGCAAAATCCCAATTATCACTACATTTATGAAATATACATAGCCGCCAGAATGATTCACTCAAAATTTTCCCGCTCAAGTTATTATGTCAACCAAACACATCTGGTGTGAGGTATTAGTTATCTAAAAATTTGTCAGGCAAACTACAATGCAGTGAAGGTTGGAATGACCCAAACCACATCTTTCAAATCATGCAATTCATCCAAAGCTTTAGCCAGCATTAAAAGTATTAATTTTTAAAAAAGCATTCAAACGCTTATTGCAAATGCCTTGCCTTCAAATAATCATGATAATGAGAATCCTCCAAAATAATTAAGAATATGCTATATTATGTTATTGCAGGATGAGAGGATACTGAAAAATAGATCAATGTGCAATATATTAAGCTTGATCTTAAACTGACAACCTCCCTGTTGCATAAGCATTGAATGCAGTACAATGAAGAGATAAAACAAAATCACTTTCCCCACATGAATACGAATACCTGATTATCCATTTCCCAATCAGAAATATTGTATTGTCTGTCTTTCTTACACCCATCTCCAAAGTAGCACACATTACATTTACAAAATTAAAAATCAGAAGAACATGGACCATTAAGGGACACCTTCAAATCTGATCTTTTCCCATGAAAAAGTTCAGAATGCCTCCTTCAATAATCGGTACCTTGGTATAGCCATGAGGGTCTAAATTTAACCATATGAAGGATATTTCACATTCCACATTACAACTGCCCATTATCACTTTGTGAACAGTGTTATCCAGAGGCATATTTAGCAGCAATATACTACAAGAGAAAGTGCACTTAAGCAAATATGATTAAGTGTTGTGAGAATAACCTTCTTGTGTGTCACTCCTAACTTACCATCACAAATTGCTCCCAAAGCACAGCCAGTGAAAGCTGCAATCAACATGTATCACACTTTACCCTAATACATTTCAAAATGTGTATTCCAAATCGCAACATGATTGCAAGGTCAAATGTTGAATTTGCTGTTCTTTTTTGAAATAGTTCAAATGAATATTGTACTGCTTTACTGGAATCCTAATGGCTTTAGTTGGAACTTATGTAATGTTATAAAATCACACAGATCTTGATTAATTTAATACACCATCTTAGCATATTCTATTTTAAACAAACCAAAGCAATACGGTAGTTATGGTTAGGGAAAACTGGCAGCAACTATCGAGAGCGCAGCTCTTAAATTTAAGATTGAAGGGCGTTAACTTGCCTAAGTTACACAAACAGTATAAAACTGTTGGCATGGATATCGTGCATCTTCCACGTACTGCATTTCTAGGATTTATCAGCTAACATTTTCAAGTCAGATTTGGTTATTTTTGAGTTCAGCCTTTTGCCTATTTTAACTCTAATCTCGAGAATAATTTTCAAAGACGCATAGCAGCCATCAGGCAAGATAAAACAAAAAAAAGTGTAAAGTTAGCATTTGGTAAGTAAAATTATACTGGGTTTAAGAGAACTTTCATTAACAAAACAAAAAAATCTTATTCTTGTGCAACAGCGTCGATTTGCGTACCTGTTACTTCCTCACTTAAATGTCTCTGCCCGTCCAAAAATTTGGAGCACGAATCCGAATTTGATATCTTGGTATTCCACACGCACCATTTTTTTAAAAAAAAATCTAATTCTACTGCACTAGATAAAGCAAGCAGCGCAGTTAAATACACACCACTGTATTTTATCCAGGAGAGGGGAAAAATGGAAAGAACATTACAAGAGGGCGCATTTTGAACTATTGATCTGCAAAGAAACTGATTTAACAGCAACAACAACAAAAAAAAACCAAACGTCTTACATTTCAGCCCCACAGGGTACGTCCAGTCATCACAACAGGGGACACTGATTTTGACACCAGTAGATTTTGTTTTACTTCAGTTTTCACCTCTGCCATACAATTATTTCCCTATAAATGCAAAATTTGTCGGATTGCAAAAGAGGTGTGCACGCAGGAGGGTATGGTGTGAATGAAGAGCGGTCAAACACCAAATGCTCCTAACTCTTGCATGCACACCTTTACCCGGTCAAAAAGCAGGCAGGAGAGTCGCTCGCCAACTACATCCCCGGGCAGCAAGACACCCGGAAGAGGTGGGGGGGGTGGGTGGGTAGGGAGAGGAGAGAGAGAGTGGGCACGCATGCGCAACATAACCGGCCGGCGCGCGGCGATTGACACTTGAACCAGCCAACCGGCGGCCGTAGGGATATCCCGCCCGCGGCCGGAACTAGCCAATCGGCGGCGGCGACGAACGGGGCGGGGACTCGCTTGGGGCCAACGGTTGCCGCGCGAGCTTCGCCAGCCCCGGTCCAAGGGCGACGATGAACACAAGAGATAAATAAAAGTAATCGGATAAAAGCCGCTTCCATTCGCACCGCCTACCTGAACCGAAGGTAATCCGGAGAACGATTTTTAAAAATTTATCACGTAATGGTTTTTCTTCAAATATAAATAAAACACTAACTTGCTTGTATATCGCAGTGAAAATGGGCTCTTTCCTCACTCTTTCTCCCGATCTGTCTGTTTATAAAGGTGGATTTTATAAGAGAAGCCACGATTGGAAGGCGCCGAGTATGAACACAACCCCGCGGGTTTTCTTTTTAGTTTTTATGTGGAAGCCGCGACTCAACCTAACTTGACTAACGGCCGACGTCACGCGGTGCAGGCGTGATTGACAGGAGCCCCGGGGAAGGGGGCAGGGTCTGGAGGGGGAATCGAGCCAATCGGATCGCAGCGATAGTCTCCAGTGGGCGATGCCTGCGCCGCAGGAGGGGAGGAGCCAGCGCAGGCGAGCCAGGAAGGGGGCGGATCGGCTCCCATGTCAATCACGCCAGTCGGAGGCACAGGATTGGCGCAAATAGAGGCTGCTGAGTGGTCGGTCAAGCTGGCCAATGGGAAGGCGCACGGTCTCTTGGCTAAGCAGCGTCTGGTCAGGGCACAGAGCAACATTAGACAGGCAGGTGGCGTCTTCAAGGTGCCCAGTACATTCTGTGTAGAGAATGGCATTCATTAAAGAAAAATAATTATTTATTTTTGTGGAAAACACTGCAAATGCTGGAAACCTGAAATAAAAACAGAAAATGTTGCAAATGCACAACGACAACTTATATAGCCGAAGAGAAGCATGTTCCGAAGAAGTCATATTGGACTGAAAACGATAACTCTGTTTCTCTCTCCACAGATGCTGCCAGACCTTTCCCAAGACTTTGTTTTTATTTCAGATCTCCAGCATCTGCAGTATTTTGGTTTTATATTTATATAGTGCCTTTAATGTAATGAAACAGAATAACAGACTGGTTGCAGCGCAGAAGGAGGCCATTCGGCCCTTCATGCCTGTCCTGGCTCTCTGAAGCAGCAAACAAAAGTTTGGCTCGAGGCATGACATTCAGTAGATTGCAGTGAAATATCTGCTCTGCTACGCACGAAACCCTGAGCCAGTATCATGTCTTCTGTGAACTGTGAATTTAGCACAGGATGCGGGAAGTGGCGCTCAACGGGCTGCACTCCAGCCCTGAATCAAGTGGCACTATGCACCGACTGGAGTCAGCTATCCCAGGTCAACCATCTATCCGCGGTGCTGAAAAGTCCGAAGGTGTTTTACAGGAGCATTATAAGACAAAAGTATGACACTGAACACCATGTAAGGACATACTAGGGCAGCTGACCAAAACTTGGTCAAAGAGTTAGATTTCAAGTAATTACTTAAATAAAGAAAGTGGAGTAGAGAAGTGTAGCGATGGTATTGCGGAGCTTAGGACGTAGGAAGCTGAAGTTGTGGCCACCAATGGTGGAGTAGTTAAAATTGGGATGCTCAAGGAGCTAAAATTAGGACTGGAGGAGATTACAGAGATGGGGAGAAATAAGGCCATGGAGAGAAGGCAGGTTATTTTTAATATTTATTTGCAAACGATCCCGGAGAATCCGGTCGGGGCCCCAGGGAGAATTCTCTTTTCCTATGTTATTGTTTGTGATTGTGTGAAGAGATGAGCTTGTTGGGCCATGTGACCTTTCATCAGTGGAGTTATTCCCTGCTGCTGAAATCCTCTTCCTTGCCTTTATGTCCATAATTGACTATTCTAATGTGCACGTGGCTGGCCTCACACATTCTACTCTATGAAAACTTGAGGTCATCCAAATTATCACCTGTATGCTAACTTGCACCAGATCCCATTTACCCATGACCATAGTGCTTGCTGCCCTACACTGGCTCCCAGTCAAACAAAGTCTTGCTTTTAAAATTTTCATCCTTGTTTTCAAATCCCTCCATGGTCTGGCTCCTCCCTCTCTCTAATCTTCTCCAGTCCTACAATCCTCCAAGAGCAGTGGAAGCTGGGTCATTGAATATATTCAGGGTTGAGTTTAGCAGATTTTTGATCTACAAGGGAGTTAAGCATTATAAGGGGCAGGCAAGAAAGTGGAGTTAAGGCCACAATCAGATTAGCCATGATCTTAGTGAATAGCAGAGCAGGCTTGAGGGGCCGAGTGCCTACTGCTGCCCCTAGTTCTTATGATCTCCTATCAGCAATCCTCTAATTCCAGCCTCTTGAGCATCCCCGACTTTAATTGCTCCACCATAGATGGCCATGTCTTCAGCTGCCTGAGTCTGAGATTTATGGAATTCCCTCCCTAAATCTCTCCACCCCTGTCTCACTTTCCTCCTTTAAGACATTTCTTAAACTTAACCTCTTTGACCAAGCTATTGATCATTTGCCCTAATAACTCCTTGTATGGCTCAGTCCATTTTGTTTTATAATGCCTCTGTGAAGCACATTGAGATATTGTATTTATATAGCACCTTAAAAATAAAGTTGTTGTGATTGTAGACCTTCAGCTGCACTTGTGCTCTACAAGACCTACGCTAATACCATTGTTCTCCTGACACATGTTTCCTGCTCAGCCAATTGCGACCCAAAAAAAATACCTGCTAGGACTCACTGTCATCTGTCAGGAAGATGTATTTTTCACCATATTCCCTTTGCCAATCCAGCAGGTTTACCTCTCTGATATGGCCGGCTGCACAGAACCCATATGCCAGCAACCAGCTGCACTCTCACAAGCTGCATTAAGGATAAAGCTACTTCGGTCATCTATTCAGAGCCTTCCTGAAAGTTCAAACTCTTAATTTTCAGACTTTAGGAAAGTGAGAAATAGAAATCACTTCATCAGAGTTTCTTAATTTAAGAATCTTCAAATGCTGAGAAGCATTTGACAATTTTTTTTCGAAGATTTATGGAGAAGCCTCAATTTAGCCACACCATAACATAGCACTACATTTCTAAATGTTTATTCAATTAATATGTAATAAACTGTAGAAAGGAAAGCAGCAATCATCTTTTCTGAATTCAAGAAGAAAATGGGAAGCTTTTAGCTGTTCTTCAACTACAATTATATGCTCTTTTAATAAAACAGATGATCAATAAAATAAACAAATAAAAAGGGGTCAGCCACAATTATATGTGCTATACCCTATTGCATAGTTGCCAAGAGAATTGCAGATTGAAATAATGTATTTAGTCTCAAAGCACCTCACGTATTGAGATAAGGCAGTGTAGTGGTTATGTTACTGGGAATGAGCTAAAATTTCACTATGGCAGTTTGTGATTATGAACTAATTTTCATTTAAAACTGGAAATAAAATTCTAGTGTTAGAAAAAGTGACCATGAAGCTGTCGGATTGTTGTAAATGTCCAACTAGTCCATTATAATCCTTCAGGGAAGAAAACCTGCTGTCTTTACTGGGACTGTAGTCCCACTCCTAATGTGATTGACTCTTATCTTCCTTCTGAAGTGGATCAAAGAATAGCACATGAACTACATTGGTTCAAGAAGAAGACCTACCTCCACCACCTCACAGTAGCTAAGGATGGGCAATAAGTGCTGCCCTTGCTAACCATACCCGCAGCTGAGAATGAATTAAAAATGCAGTGGATTGCATTGAAGTGAAGTCATTGTTATGTCGTCAAAAGCAGCAGCTGTTTTGCAGTCAGCAAGTTCCCATAAATAACATTGAGACGAAAGATCGGTTAATCTGTCTTTCTGATGTTGGTTGAGGAAGAAATGCTGGCCTGGACAGTGGGAGAAGATTCTGCTTTTCTTACAACAGTAAGTTGAGGTCTTTAATGGCCATCCAATTCACTGGAGAAGCAGGCCGTGGTTTAAAATGTCATCTCAACTGAGCTGAAATAACAGGCCTGAAAAAAATTACTTCGTATTGAAGAGCCCCAAAAAAATTGGAAGTTTCGCTTTCCCAAAAGTAGTTTTAGTTAAATTGGTTTAACCAATTTTGGTTAAATTGATATCACTCTTGCCTCTGAATCAAAATTTTATGGGTCCAAACCTTAGTTTAGAAATTTAACACACAACCTGGATTGCCCTTTCTGCAGTACTGATGGAATACTATAAAGACAGAGATGCAATCTTTCAGAAAAGATTTTAAACTGATTGTTCAAGTGGAAGTAAAGTTTCCATCAGCACTCGTCAAAGAACAGACAATTGTTCTACCCAACATTTCTCCCTGAACAGAAAACAGATTAAACAGATTAACCTCTTCTCGTTTGCTCTTTGTGGAACCGTGTTTGATGTGTTCACTTGCATAACAACAGTGATTACACTTCAGAAAGCAATTCCTTGTTTGGTAAGATGCTTTGAGGTGTTCTGAAGATATGAAAATAGAAGTTATTTATTTTTGATAATTTGAGTGCACTATCACCAGCAATGTGAAAAGAAAGAAAGACATGCATTTATATAGAACCGTTTACAACCTCAGGACACCCCAAATCACCTTAAAACCAAAGAAGCACTTTTGAACAGGGGTCACTGTGATAATGGAGGAAACACAGAGCCAACTTGCCCATGGTAAAGTCCCACAAACAGCAATGAGAATAAAGACATGGCTGTGTCAGCCATGACTCATTTGGTAGCACTCTTGCCCCTGAGTCACAAGGTTCCGAATTATCCCCAGTGTCCTGGTCAATATTTATCCCTCAATCAGTATCTCAAAAAACAGACTATCTGGTCATTATCAAATTGCTGTTTGTGGGAGCTTGCTGAGTCCAGGTTGGCTACTGTGTTTCCTACATTACAACGGTGACTACACTGAAAAGTACTTCTTTGGCTGTAATGTGCTTTGAGACGTCCAGTGGTCATGTAAAGTGCTATCTAAATAGAAGTCTTTTTTTTTCTTAGCCTGTTTTACCGAAGTTGAAGAACTCCCCTACTCTTTGAATATTGTCACAGGATCTTATACATCCATTTGAGGGAACAAATGCCCCCAGTTTAACATCTCATCCAAAAGAGACACATTGAATAATGCTGTACTCTCTTAGTGGTACCCTGGAGTGTCAACCTGGATTATGTGATGAAGCCTCTAGTGTGGGACTTGAACCAACAATCTCTGTCTCAGAGGCTATATTGCTGCCACTGAGCCAAACCTGACATTCAAATGAAATAAATGATTATATTCTATGCTTTGTATCAGTAACATAGTCAACACATAAGAGAAGATATTAGAAATATTCCTAATATATATGTGAATACGATTCCTAGATTAATGAAATCCAAAATGATTAACCTTTAGAAATTAAACCCATTAAAGGTGGATCTGATAATCTTATATTTCTCTTTTTAAGAATAAAAAGATATTTTGCCCCATCTCTCCTGAGGGCACTGACTTGTGAAGAGGTACAAATACGCAAGTGCCTCCAGCTTTCAAGTACTTTGTCTGAGAGATCATTCTTCTTGTGAACTCAGATAATAAGTGTCAGTAGCTATTTAGGGGTAACGGAACAAAAAAATGGTTGTATTTGATGGTGGTGGTTGGGGGGTGGGGTATCTCAGCATCCTGTCATCACCCAGCCTCCAGAAACGTTTTCTAGCAATGGTCACTGGTTAACAATGAGGGGAAAGAGCTCTGGTTGATTTTTTTATTCAGTCCTACCCCAGAGTTGCTGATATCAATTATAGAGAGAGCCCTAGTTCAGTCAAATTCAGCTAACTCAGCACATAGCAGGGATGGAATCTTCATCCTTCCAGGTCTGTATGGCTCAGTACCGCACCACAATGTGCATTTATCATCATGTTATCAAGGTTGTTGGTTTATATTTCTATTTATTAAAACAATTCAAGATTTGAAACTTCCTTGCAGTAAATAGATGATGAAGTGATATGTCATTTAAAGAGTATATTTGTGTTACATCGTGTGTGAACTGAATATTAACTTCTAAAATTACACAGCAAACGAGGCAACATGCGCACATGAATACCCAGTTTGGCAGCCTTTTAAGCCATTGCTTTTGGTGACAACATTTTGTACCAGCCGTAATTGTCTAATGTTTGCTGCAACATCCAATTGTTGAAGATTACTGCCATTATTTCAAAAGAATAAAAATGTTGACCACTGTTTACTGCCACTTCGTGACAACCAACAAGGCAACCTGCTTCTGGAACTTATCAGCTGCGATTTGGCCACATGACACAGCAGCAAATATGTGTTGGGCTGCATGAATAGGTTTGCTACAATGGTAAGTCCACATGTGTTTTAATTACATTGCACATGACAGGACTGGATTGGCAATCTTCCAGTGAAATGGATCTGAATAGTTCGCATTTAACATTATTCATTAGTTTACATTTCACAAAACCACAAATTCCTGATTTGTATTTTTGTTCTATACCTCCAGCAGAGGATTGGAAGTTGATGTACTGGGGGCATAAAAATTAATGGATTTGATGAAGGAGTGCAGATTAGGATAAAGGCCTCAAACGTCTAGATGAGTTAGAGTTTGTGTAAGGTTCAGCAAGAGCAATCAGCAAGGAGAAACATCAGAAACAAAAACAGAAATACCTGGAAAAACTCAGCAGGTCTGGCAGCATCGGCGGAAAAGATCAAAGTTGACGTTTCGAGTCCTCATGACCCTTCAACAGAACTAAGTAAAAATAGGAGAGGGGTGAAATATAAGCTGGTTTAAGGTGGGGGGGGTGTGGGGAGAGAAGTTGGGAGGGGGTGGTTGTAGGGACAAGCAAGCAGTGATAGGAGCAGATAATCAAAAGATGTCACAGACAAAAGAACAAAGGTGGTGATATTATCTAAAAGAATGTGCTAATTAAGAATGGATGGCAGGACACGCAAGGTACAGATAGCTCTAGTGGGGGTGGGGTGAAATAAGACTAAAAGGGGCATAAAAGGTATAGATTTAAAAATAATGGAAATAGGTGGGAAAAGAAAAAAATCTATATAAATTATTGGAAAAAACAAAAGGGAAAGGGAAGAAACGGAAAGGGGGTGGGGATGGAGGAGGGAGTTCAAGATCTAAAGTTGTTGAACTAAATATTCAGTCCAGAAGGCTGTAAAGTGCCTAGTCGGAAGATGAGGTGCTGTTCCTCCAGTTTGTGTTGAGCTTCACTGGAACAATGCAGCAAGCCAAGGACAGACATGTGGGCAAGAGAGCAGGGTGGAGTGTTAAAATGGCAAGCGACAGGGAGGTCTGGGTCATTCTTGCGGACAGACCAAAGGTGTTCTGCAAAACGGTCGCCCAGTCTGCGTTTGGTCTCTCCAATGTAGCGGTCTCTGGTCTCTGCTACATTAGAGAGACCAAATGCAGACTGGGCAACCGCTTTGCAGAACACCTTCAGTCTGTCCGCAAGAATGACCCAAACCTCCCTGTTGCTTGCCATTTTAACACTCCACCCTGCTCTCTTGCCCACATGTCTGTGCTTGGCTTGCTGCATTGTTCCAGTGAAGCTCAACGCAAACTGGAGGAACAGCACCTCATCTTCCGACTAGGCACTTTACAGCCTTCTGGACTGAATATTGAGTTCAACAACTTTAGATCTTGAACTCCCTCCTCCATCCCCACCCCCTTTCCGTTTCTTCCCCCTCCCTTTTGTTTTTTCCAATAATTTATATAGATTTTTCTTTTCTTTTCCCACCTATTTCCATTATTTTTAAATCTATACCTTTTATGCCCCTTTTAGTCTTATTTCACCCCACCCCCACTAGAGCTATCTGTACCTTGCGTGTTCTGCCATCCATTCTTAATTAGCACATTCTTTTAGGTAATATCACCACCTTCAACACCTTTGTTCTTTTGTCTGTGACATCTTTTGACTATCTGCTCCTATCACTGCTTGCTTGTCCCTACAACCACCCCCACTTCTCTCCCCCACCCCCCCCCCCCCCCCCCCACCTTAAACCAGCTTATATTTCACCCCTCCTATTTTTACTTAGTTCTGTTGAAGGGTCATGAGGACTCGAAACGTCAACTTTGTTCTTTTCCGCCGATGCTGCCAGACCTGCTAAGTTTTTCCAGGTATTTCTGTTTTTGTTTTGGATTTCCAACATCCGCAGTTTTTTGTTTTTATAAAGGAGAAACATCAGGTTTTAGGGTGAAGTGTGTTTGAGCATTCCAAAGGGTGAGCATAATCAGAGGCCACTCTGGAGCTAGAGGCAAGTAGTCCTGACATGGAACCAGATGTGAACTTTAAAGCTAAGATCAGTGTTGGAAAGAATAGTACTGTTGCCAACTTTTGGTTTCAATGTGAAAATGTGGCTGGGGAGGAAAACAAAATTGGTATCTGAGGCATGAAATATCTGGCAGGAGCTGAATAGGATAGTTTCAGCCTTGATAATGTTCTGGCTTAACATTTAAAACATTAAAGTTTATACAGAAATTGCTGGATTTTTTTACTCTGGAGCAAGATTATCTGGGTATGACTGAAGCCCATTCACTCAAAGAACAAATTTCAGGCAAAGACCTAGTATTCACAGCAAGCCTTATTTTCCCACCCTGTATGTCTACATTTCAGTTGGAACAGATTCCAATCAAACAAGGTTCCTCGTATATTAGCAGTGCCATCGAATGATAGGGACAAGATCCACAGTGATGAAGGACACTAATGTAATCATATGCAAACAATTGCACAGACCAAAGATCGTAATCATTCTGGTAGTAGCAACAACATCTTGCATTTATGTAGTGCCTTTAACATATTAAATTGTCTTAATGCACTTCACAGGAATGTTATCAAATTAAATTTTACACTGAGCCACATGAGATATTAGGATAGGTGATCAAAAACATGATCAAATAGGTAGGTTTTAAGGAATATCTTCAAGGAGGAGAGGTAGAAGGTTGGAACGGTATAGGGAAGGAATTCTAGAGCTTTAGGGCCTTGGCAGCTGAAGACATGACCTCCAAGATGGAGTGATGACATCAGGGATGCACAAGAGGCCAAAATTTGAGGAGCAAAGAGTGTTGTAGAGCTGGAGGAGGCTGCCAAAATCAGGAGAGGCAAAGCCATGGAACAATCATATCACCTCAAAAGTGAACAATAAACATTCAGACAGCATTGTCTAAAAATTTGTCCTTGAGTCTTATCTAATTTTAATTACTGCAAAATGGCAGTTTCCTCTCAAGTGACACATGGACACAAAGCTGCTGTAAACATTTAAATTGGCATGCTCTACAACATGTATTCACAAGAAAAATGGTTTAAGATGAGTTGCAGGCACTCAGTCTTGAGCAACCGTGTTTATCAGCTCATTGAAAAAAATGTATATTTTCCTGTTGTGGCTACCTCGTGCAATGAATAGGTAGGTGAAACATAAACAGGATGCAGAGGTTCCTTTGAATCCTGCTCACCCGTAGCACCTGAGGCAGGTGTTGCTACTGTGCAAAGGTTAGCATTGAGCCTCATTAAAATATCAACTACGTGCTTATATATGACAAGTTGCAATGATACTGTAACTTCAGGCAATGGAAGAAAATATGGTGCCTTTTCTGTGAAATGATTGTCAACGTTCAGTGCTCAAAAGTCAGCATAGGTATCAATAATCATTTGGTGTATCCTCCATTTATTCAACAAATGAGTGACCTTTTCAGTTTGGCAAATGGAATAAACAACACAAGATTTGTTGTCTGAAAAGCAATGTTGTATACTGCTATCCCTCAGACTCTCATTTGCAGCCTTTTTACGTTTTTATATTTTCTCAAAGCTATTATGGCAATTGCTCCTTTGAGCATTCTCTCATGCACCCTAAGCTCTAAATATATGAAGTTTCCTCCTCCCAGATCCTCACTGCATGGAATTCAAGACTCATTGCATTGCAATTTTATATAAATCATTGTTTCACAGGACCTCAAAACTGACATTTCTGACCTCTGTCGGTCTTCCTTTCCTCTTACAATCTACAAGCCTTTCTAATCTCTTTAAAACTGTTTTTCTCCAGTACCCACAATACTCCCTCCAAGGCTTGGTTCTGAGAGACCCTAGAGTCATATTGTCCAGGGCTTTTGTCATCAACACAGCTGCAATATTGTATCTGCCCCTATTGTGACAACATAACAATTGTTTCTCCCTTCACTGCAATTTCAATTTACTACTTGGATTCATATTTCAGCCTTATTTTGTAGTGGAAGAATCTTTAGAAGGATAGGCTGATAGGGTTAGACGAAGAAGGGGAGAAGGAGGCTTGTTTGGAGTGTAAATACCAGCATCTGTCTGCCGGCCAGGAAACGGTGTCCAAAGTTCTATTCCAAAAAGCCAGTTGGTGAAGAATGATACCGGAACCAATCTGTACTCAGTTTTACATTTATTTACAAAGTGAAACACAGTTCAGTTTTGGTAGGTGTCTCTTTATATGTGCTCAAGTGAAACCACAATAAATGCCCTCCATCTGCATACAATTAAACACAATTGATATACAATTAACATTCAACAATTTAAGTTGGGTCCTGTGGTTCATTGCAGCAGGAGCTCCAGTGAACTTTCACTTTCGGGTTTCCAGGTCACGAATTTTTCTTGCCCAGAAGAGTTTGGTATTGGACAACTCGTCGCTGCCCTGAATTGTTGGTCTTTCAATGCCTTGACTGGCCATTCGATCAGAACACTCCAATTGGATAATCGGAGATTCCAGGAATATGCTCAGCTTGAACACACTTTTATGCACGTGGGGGTCTAATGAAGTTAAAAAGAAATTATTTTCTACCAAACCGTACAGAAATCGCTCTGAAAAAAAATCGGCGACTTTGATTTAGATGCCAAATGTTTGCAAAAGATTCGGGGTAATGGTGCTGGTGGTGGAAATATTTTCCCATGGGTTAATTTTTAGGAGTTGAAGGGGGCAGAAAGGCAGACAGAGTGAGAAAGGAGGGAGAAAGACATAGTGGGAAAGGAGCAGGAGAAAAAACGAGTGGGAAAGGAGGCAGGGTGAGAGAGACAGAGTAGGAAAGGAGAGAGAGACATAGGCCGGAATTTTACCCTTCCCTCCCCCGGTGGATTCTGAGGTTGGGGTGGTAGTGTGAAATTGCCTGGACGGGATTACCACCCGCCCCAATCTGGTAGCGATTTTATGCTGGGATGGGCAGGACCTCAGACTGGAAGCCTGCCCTTTGCCCAATTAAGGCCCTTAAATGGCCATTTAAAGTTATTTTCCCACCCAGCCTCAATTTTTAGGCTGGTGGGCAGATGACAGCTTGGGTGGGGTGGGGGGGGGGGGACATGTGAAAATAAAGTAAGTTGGATCTCAGGCAGGAAGTACAGGGTGGTGCCTCCATCAGAAGCCCTCTTCTGACTGGGCTGCCCTCCCATTAAGGCCCAGTGACCTCCGAACCTATCCCCCAAACCCCGATCGCATCCCCTGGCGACCCTCAAGGCTGTCCCTACCTGCCCCGCCCTGGGACCCCTGCCACATATCTGTCTTCTGGTCCCCAGAACTTAGTGCCAGGCAGCTCCCTGCATTGCTTCTTGTGGCCACTGCAGCACTGTGCCTGGCGGGACTGGCAAGCTGCTGACCAATCAGGTTGGCCAGCAGCTCTCCAAGGTGGGACTTCATCTCAAGTGAGGGGCAGAAGTCCCGCCTATGCCAATCAATGCTCATTAGAGCGTAACAAGGCATCAGAGCTGCTGGTGTTGGTGGGGATGTGTTCCCCGCCAACTCTTCGGATGGGAGACCCCACCATCCTAAAAATTCAGCCCATAGTGGGAAAGGAGACAGAGTGGGAATGGGGAGAGAGAGATGGTGGGAAAGGAGAAAGAGAGGGAGAGAGAGAGAGAGACAGTGGGAAGGGGGAGAGAGAGTGAAGGAAAAGAGTAGGAAAGGAGAAAGATGGCAGGAAAGGAGAGACGGGGGGGAAGAGAGAAACAAAGTGGGAAAGGAGAGAAAGAGACAGTTGGAAAGGAGAGAGTAGGAAAGGAGAAAGATGGCGGGTAGGAAAGGGGGAGAGACAATGTGGGAATGGGTAGAGTGAGATACAGAGTAGGAAAGGGAGGAGGATGAGAGAGACAGAATGGGAAAGGGGGAAGAGCCACTCTGTCTCTCATGCTCCTCCCTTTCCCACTGTGAGTTTACCTCCTTTTCCATTTTGTCTCTCTCCCTCTCCTCTCTTTCCCACTCTATCTCTCTCACTGTACCCCCTTTAACTCCTATAAAAATAACCCAAGTAACCTTCAAAAATTTCCACCACTAGCACCATTACCCCCAACCCCCAATTCTGTCACAAACATTCCGCGTTCAAATCAAAGTTGCCAGGTTTTTTTTCCAGCATGATTCCCATACAGTTTGGTAAAAGGCAATTTACTTATAACTTCTTAGACCCCATGCGCATTCACGAAAGCGTATTTAAATTGAGCATGTCCCTGGAATCCCTGATAAGCCAGTTGGAGCGTTCTGACCGAATGGTCAATCAGGGCACTGAAAGGCGAACCAATCAGGGCAACAAAGAGCTATCAATGCCAAACTGACCTGGGAAAGAAAAAAATCACTTCCAGGCCACTATACCCCACCATGCCCTTCCCCCAATACTCCTTCCCACCTCCCCATAACTATCGACACCACAGGTATCGCCAATAAATAGAACAAAGTACTGATGGTGGGAGATTTCACAATGATAATGTATCTTCCAGCAAGATATGCTAATTACCTAGACAATTTTTGATCCTGTCACTTTGAAATCATGTCTTCAATAATGATCGTACATTCAGCAGAACCTCAAACAAAGCAGGGGAGTCATTTGCAACCAGAAAGTCTGTACTTCTCAATGTTGTATCATTCTGTGGTCTGGAGAATATGAAACAAACAAATTCGTGAAATGACTGAAAGGTGTTTGAAATGGAAATTTATACTCTGAAGGTTTTCAGTGCAGCTCGGTTTACAATGTCCACATGACTACAGAGGATCAAATCAAGAAGTGTTTCTCTAGTGGGAGGATAGGATACAAATTTTTATTTGAAATTTTGATTATGTTTTCAAAATATTCTTACAGATATTCATGATACAAATATGGCAGAGATAGAGATTAAATAAGGGACTGGTTAGCTCAGTGACTAGATGGCTAGCATGTGGTTCAGACTAATGCCAAAAGCGTGGGTTTGTTTCCTGTTCTGACTGAGGCAGACTTGGGACCTGCTTCCTTGTCCTATGCCTGAGAATGGAAGGTAAAGACAAACCAGCACTGACAAAAAACTGCCAAGAAAATGGCTCAGGATGAAGCAGCAACAGGTAATGAGCCAAAGACCTGCCTCTTGTGCTGAACACACATGACATGAAGAGATCAAATATAATTTTATACCAGTAGTACATTGAGCAACTCCTATATTTGCCAATCAACCACCACTCACCTACCACCCCACACGACCACACCTCCCCCGCCCACCACCACCACCCCATCACCATCATGGAACTGTCAGTATCAGCATCATCACAAGGTAACCATTGACCAGAAGCTTAACTGGGCCAGCCAAAACAATGTGTCTATAAAATCAGAGCAGAGGCTGGGTGCTCTGTTGAGTGGCTCACCTCTAGAAGCCTCTCCATCTTCTACAAGGCTCAAGTCTGAATGCAGTGGAATATATAAGCACAAAATATAAAAAAATAGGAGTTGGAATTTGCCATTTGGCCTTTCCAGCCTGGACTGCCATTCAATAAGATCATGGCTGGTCTCCTTAACTCCAGCCTCCCACACAAGCCCTTAATTCCCTTAGCACCAAAAACCTATTGACCTTGATTTTGAATATACTCAATGACTCAGCATCCATAGCTCTCTGGGGTAGAAAATTCCAACACCCACTTGGCCAGATGTGGCTACAACTTCATTCAAGGAACTTGACACCATCCAGATGAGAAATGTCCGCTCCCCTGCTTCTGTATCAGTTACACCACCAGCATGCTCCAACTGCAGTATTTGCTAGCTACAGAATGCACTTCTCAATTTGCTTTGGCAGCACCTCTAAAGATGGGAACACCATCACCTCCAGGTTGCAAACCATCCTGACATCCATTGCCATTCCTTGTCGTTCATGTCCCAAAAGTATTTTTTTCCCAATTCATAATGAACATAGGCCCAGTTCACAAAACTGCACCAGGTTCTGACATAATTGTCAGTCACATTCTGAGAGACTGTAAAGTGGTTGGGTGGGAAGTTGAAAAATACCCCATTACTGCAACAGGAAATGCTTTTCTGAGGTACATTGCTGGACAGAGGTTACATTATACTATGATGTACCCAAACTGCAAGTTTACTTGATGCTGACATTGGGTAACTGAAACGGAAACATGTTCCATTCCACACCACTAGTGTCCCCGACATTAACGTGGAGGTAATTCTCTAAATTTATAAAAATATTCTTGTAATATTTGTCATTTAATTGTTTGCACAATACTGCATTTGAAACAATGATGAAATTACATGTTCTAAACCTCTTGATCTCAGAGAATTAACATCGTATCAGTTGAAATCGTAGGACTTGTATGGTTGCAGATTTATTCGGGTTTTTGGAATAAACATTTATAGAAATGATGATTTGAAAGCCAACACACCAGTGTATGTAGTACTCAGACCCTCCCCCCCTCCCCGCCCCCTTGTCATCTGCTAGGAGACGGAGACAAAAAGTAATGAAAATCTGCCAATTTGTCCAATCCATACATTTTGTTTTCAATTTGTTCATGGGATGTTGGTGTTGCTGGCTAGGCCAGCATTTATTGCCCATCCCTAATTGCCCTTGAGAACTGAGTGGCTTGCTAGGCCATTTAAGAGTCAATCACATTGCTGTGTGTCTGGAGTCACATGTAGGCCAGACCAGATAAGAATGGCATATTTCCTTCCCTAAAGTGAACCAGATGGGTTTTTATAACAATCAGCAATGGCTTTATGGTTTATCATCAGACTTTTAATTCCAGATTTTTATTGAATTCAAATTTCACCACCTGCCATGGTGGGATTTGAACCCAGGTCCCCAGAGCATTACCCTGGGTCTCTGGAATACTAGTCCATGACAATGCCACAGCCTCCCCCAGGAGCTTAGCTTGTTACATTTCTCAAAAAAAAAACACATTTTACCGCAGCCGTAATAAATAATTTGGAGAAAACCAAAGGCAGTGTGGATTCTGAGTTCTGAGATGAGTCTTTCATCTATCTGTGGTCACAGAGAGGACAACACAATAGCATACTGCACCCGCATTGGATTGACTTGGTGAGGGCAACTTCCAGTGATCAGGACCCCGAAATTGAAGGGAAGGCTGGGGATGTGGAGATCCTGCTGAATTTAATTTTTTTTCTTTTGTTTCCCACCGGGCGTGAAAACCAGCACCAAGAGGCTGCAGACGGTGACCCTTGGGAACAGACCCTGGCAATTGTGATCTCAGGAGAAGCTTCAGATTTGGTGGGGGGTAGTTGATGCCAATCATGGCAGGGGCTGAAGAGAGGCCACAATTGGAAAAACCGTCCAGGGGAAGCATTCCTATTCTTGGCCCACAAGGAGTGTATAAAAAAAAACACTTGCCTTCTGTAGTCAGCAATACACTTCTCCCTTTCACTGCAAAACTCAAGGTAGCAGGAGTAAAACTTAAATCAGGCTCTCAAATGCACAATGATTCAAATATGTTAATGAAGTGTCCCACCTTTCCAGGACAGTCACACAGCCTGAAATGCACTGCCATAAAAATGGCAACAGGTGTGTACATGTAAATTGGGGACACGTTCCCTGTTTAGAGTTTAACACACCACATCCGCTCCCGACCTTTCTCCCCACATCACGGGAGGTAACATTGCCTATGTCCTCCTACTGAACAATATTTAATTCCTAAAATGTACAAAGTGTGGTATACCTAATGTTAAGGCTTCACCCATACTTTGGGTGAGGGCTTTACTGAGCGTACGCTATAAAATTTATTCAATCATTTATTTCCCACCCTCCAATTTGGATCTTATCTTTATTTGCAAATCCCTCCATGCATCTACCTGACCTCTTTAATTTCCTCCAGGTTTACAACCCTTTGAGATGTTTGCGTTCCTCTGGTTCTGGCCTGTCACACCTGCCCGAGCATCATCTCTCTATAATTTGGGGAGGTGGTGGCATAGTGGTAGTGTCATTGGACTAGTATTCTAGAGATCCAGGGTAATTCTTGGAGGGGGTGGGGGGGAATCTGGGTTTGAATCCCACCACAGCAGATGGTGAAATTTGAATTCAATAAAAATCTGAAATTAAAAGCCTAATGATGGCTATGAAGCCATTGTTCATTGTCGTAAAAACCCACTTCGTTCACTAATGTCTTTTAAGGAAGGAAATCTGCCATCTGGTCTGGCCCACATGTGACTCCAGATCCACAGCAATGTGGTTGACTCTGAAATGCCCTCGAAACAAGGGCAATTAGGGCTGGGCAGTAAATGCCAGCGACGCCCACATCCCATGAATAAATAAATACAGCTATGCCTTCAGTTATCTTGGCTCTAAGCTTTGGAATTTCCTTCCTAAACCTCTCACCTCTGTCTTTCAGATGCTTCTTACACCTGCATCTTTGGCCAAACTTTTGGTTACCTGAGCTGATATCTCCTTATGTGGTTCAGTGTCACATTTTATTTGATAATACTCCTGTGAAGTGCCTTGGAACATTTTACTTCATAAAGCCACTGTATAAATGCAAGTTATTGTTGTTGATGAAACTAATGCCAACAGCCGATGTGGCAATTTTCCAGATGTGAAATACCCCCCTCAACCAACTTATATTTCCTTAGTTCTGATGAAGAGTCATACGGACTCGAAACGTTAACTGTATTCCTCTCCGCAGATGCTGTCAGACCTGCTGAGTTTTTCCAGCTATTTTTGTTTTTGTTCCATATGTGAACCTTGACAGTGAGTGTCAGAAGGATATTTAGTCACAGGAGGCATCACAGCCTTGCCCATCCTTAACCACATGTGTAGTTTGTTGATGAGCAACAATCTGCAGAATGAACTCCGAATCTTTTTTTCCTAAGAAAAGTTCAGGGTTGAGAAAAGTTGATTCTTGTTGTGAAGAATTATCTTCTGACCAAATTTCTGACCCATTTTTCTAGGGCACTAAAGACCAATTGCTGCTTCTAACTCAACACAAAGTTTAATCACTAGAAATAATGAACTTATATTTTATATACAACTGTATCACATCTCTCAAAAAAAATCCCAAAATCTTCATGCAGAATTAATTGGTTTATGCAATTGTTACCTTGGGCAAATGCAAAAGGAATTAGAACAGAGCAAGGTGCCATAAACGTGAATGAGAGTAATGGCCTATTAATCATTTTTTGGTGGTGTTCTGAGAGAGGATTATTGGCCAGATTACAGGAACTCCTTACTCTTCTTTGACTAGTGTCACATTCACTGCACCACTGACAGGCAAGACTTTGGTTTAACATTTTGTCTAAAAGATGGTAGTTTTGACCAGGAAGCACTCTCTCTGTACTGTAATGAAGTGTTAGTCTAGACATTCAATGAATGGAGGATACTGGTTGAATGCAATCAAATCATAAGTCGATGATAAGAATCATGGGCTTCAGGTGAATGCTTTTGCTTATCATTTGGAACTACAAGATCAAATTATTGTCTTACATTCATTAACAGCCATTAACCTACAAAATAAAAGCAAAATACTGCGGATGCTGGAAATCTAAAACAAAAACAGAAAATGCTGGAAAAACTGAAGAATGGTCATACAGACTCAAAAAGTTTACTCTGTTTCTCTCTCCACAGATGCTGTCAGACCTGCTGAGATTAACCTACAAAAGACTGCAGAACCAATGCAATTTATTTGTATGTGAGATTCAATTTTCTATATACAATCCTCACCACTTATATAGGGGTGCTAATATGATTTTCCTGTTCTATGCGTTGAAAGGTTTATACTTTAAAGTGTTCCATTTAAAGCTGGTTAATCTCCTATCACTGACTATACTTAAAGTATCCTGTATTTAAAGTATTAGGAGGCGCTGATGGAACTCAGCACTCTAATTCTTACTGTGGTATAATGTACACCATAGTAATGTTCTACATTCACAAAGTGTGAATTTGCTTGGTTCATAGTGTTAATATTTAAATGAGAACAGTAGTCTGACATCAAAAATGTTCAAATTTAGACCAAGACTATAATGAAAAGAATATACACAGATGTTAGGTGCAATTTTGTTCCTGTTTGTGCCTAGTACTTATAGCTGTGTCTAAGATGACATTTTGCAAACGCTTGCCCCAAATAACTCAGCTGATTAAGGCAGTAAATAGCAGAGCTACACAGATTAGGAAGATAACATCCCTGGTCTCCGCTGGGTTAGAGGATCTTAGTTGAGGCAGCAGTTGGGGACTTGACACCATGAGGGAGGGGAAAAATTGGTTAAGGTTTCTTTCCAGGAGTGTTGTTTTTTGAGGGCAAGATTTTTCTTGACTGATTGTTTTCCTGAATCACGCACCATCCTTGGAGCAGGTTGGGGGGGTTGGGGTGGGGGTGGGAGGGGGGGTGGGGGGGGGAGCTGCGGTTGGGTTGGTGGAGCGAATAGCTCTCAAATCTTCAACAAAGCTACTCTGAATCTGCCCACTGGGAAGCCAGAAGAGCAGCATTCCACACACACCTCCTGCCGTGTTATTTATAACATTTAGTGATTATTGAAGCTTTGACCACCTGCTCTCCTCTCCCTACTCAGAGATTGGCTCAGTAGCGCTATTTTGAATAAGATCAGCAGCCCAACATTTGGAAAATGTTCGAGTATTCTCTTAACTCTGTTCCTCTTTTCTGAAGACGATGATTCTTACTGGATAATGGTCACACGCATTTCCTGGCTGTATAGCAATACGGAATCGGCACTCTGGCTTATTCTTCCATCCCCTAAGGCCATTGAGCATCCCCAACTGCTTCTTGAATAAAATAATTGAACTCAGCACAGGCTAGGGATTGAGCCTGTGATCTTTCTACTGTCTACAGCCCTGCTAGTGAATGTGTTAATCAGCTGAACTGTTGGGATGAAGGTTTTGCAAAATGTCATCTTAAACGCATGGCTAAAAATCTGCTAGGTTTGTTGCAACTAAAAACACTAAACATAAACAGGAACAAAATTACACTTCACATCTGTGCATTTTTACATACCTTATTATAACTATGTGAGTAGATGCAAATTTGAACATTTCTGGCGTCATTCAACTGATTCTGATTTAAATGTTAGTGCCGAATCCAACATGTTAACACTTTGTGAGTCAGCATTAATGTATATAGAAAATAACAAGTCAGATGTAAATTCATAGCATTGGCTCCGCACTATTTTGTAGATTAGTGGTGGTGATGAAAACAATGCAGTGACTTAGTCATTAGGGATGGGCAATAAAAATGCTGGCATAGCTCATGTCTCGTGAAAGGGTTTTAAAAAATCATCCTGATTACACATTTTCACATTTACTACGGGATTTTTGATGGTGAGATGATGTGTATTTTTTTAGAGAGTTAGGAATGTGTTTCCTTGTTGAGACCTGACCACCCAACACAGTTTACAAAATAAAGTTTGTACCAATAAAGCTTTCATTTGTCTTCTATTATCTCTTTAGAACATGCTTCAACAGATATGCCATTGGTAACACAAGATGTTGGCAGGCAACTCCCTCCTTCACCAACAGCATTTTGGCCTGTAATTGCACTATGCTACGGTAAAGTGAATTGACTCCTATTTTGATTTTCACCCTTCCTTTTGATGGAAGTATCTTATCTCCACTGTACACTCTTTCCCAATGGCTTCACTTAAATTAGAAACGCTACATGACCTTGAAATTACGCTGCACAATATTAGTACATGAATACTTAATACCTTCCTGTGTAATTGCTTTGCCCTTTTAATGGAGGAAATAATTTGTTAATTTTGAATGGTTTAATACTTCAGTTCAAACAGCAGAAATAGAAGTTTCATACAGATGCATTATGTGTACATTGCAGATTGTAATTTCAAGGCCCTTATGAATGGAAAGCATGACCAATTTTATCATTCAGTGGCATGCTATTTTGATTTATCAAAAAGGGACAGATTTGTTGGGTCTAATGTTTTTCTGTTCCAATAGATCCTAATGTTCTATTGAATTGTATTGAACAACGCCATCTTCCAGGTCACTTAGTAGCTGTTCTGGATTCTTCAGAGTATGGTCAGTTGCTCAAGAGTGCCTTAGGCCGAAGTGCCCAAGTTTTGACTTTGTGTGTCAATTCAGTAGGTGCATTATGTGGAGTTTCAGGGCCACAAATAAGTTTGAATCAATACCCCCAGTAATTCCCATGTCTCTCAAATTTCTGATAGTAACAGGTTCTGGTATTCTGATGGGGGATTACTCCACCGATTGTGAGAAAACAGTACTCAAAACTGCTTTCCAAAAGCCCATAAAATTCAAACATGACAACTAGTAAGAAATGTACGAATAATTCCCTGTAGGATATGAGAGTTGGAGAATCATGAAAACTGATATCGTGCCTTCGGATGATGCTGTTGAGTGCTTGTAGATGAGGCATTGAAATGGCCAAGAATAGACCCTTGGAAGACACCAGAGGTAACAGTGCAGAAGCACGAAGAGAAGCCATTGCCAGTGATTCTCTGGCTTTGATTAAATAGAGAAAAATGGAACCATGTGAGAACAGTCCCGCCCAACTGGATAACAGTGGAGAGGTGTTGGAGAAGGTTGGTGTGATCAACCATGTCAAAGGCTGCAGACAGGTCAAGAAGGAAGAGTAAGGAAAGTTTACCTTTGTCACAGCCACCTAGGATGTAATTTGTGACTTTGTTAAGAGCTGTTCTGGTACTGTGGCAGAGGCAGAAACCTGATTGGAGGGACTCAAACATGGAGTTATGGGAGAGATATGGAATTGGATTTGGGAGGCAGCAAGGATTCTGGAGAAGAATGGGAGGTTGGAAATGGGATGGTACTTTGCAAGCACAGTGGAGTCAAGGGTTGTTTTCTTTTAAGGAGAGGGATGATGACTGCAGATTTAAAGGAGAGAAGGACAACACTTGAAAAGAGAGAATGATTGATAATATTAGCCAACATGGGAACCAGGAGGGAAAATGGGCTCCTCAGCAGTTTAGCGGAAATAGGATTGATGGGACAGGAGGCGGGTCTCATCATGTGCTCAGAGAAGCACCTTAACCAAGACACTGTTCTTGGGGTAGGGAGTAGGCTTTGTTGGAAGATTATTTGACTGTGGGGGCATCATACCTAAGGTCAATCTTTTCCTAACCCGACATCTGCACAACCAAATTTCTGGTGCTCAGGCTGATGGCATGGGTCCAAATCCAAAACAACCAGCTGCTCTAATCCACGTGCCATTGTTAGGAGAAAGTGTGGATATTTTTGAAGAGGGTTACTGAATCCCTCTCCCCAACCTGCTAAACTGTGTCGAAGAGTCATAACAAAAAAAAGAGAAAAGGAATCACAAAAAATAAAACAAAAATTATACTCTGCCTGCTTAATGCATGAGTCTTCATTTCAGATTTTTCTGCTTGTACTAATTTAGCTTAACTTGCAGAATTATATAAGTTATGTGCATAACCTTCAAATTTATGTTTTATCATAGACTTGCTCTTCTGATCTGACTGTCAGATCAATGAGATTTAAGACAGCTGACTGTACTATTTTTGTGAAATGCAAAACTTAAAATGCAGAACGAAAAATTGATTGATTAATTTGAAGAGTTGTGAATCAACCAGATCCACTGCTACAGCGCCAAATTGATTCTGTCATTTTAGTGCTCGTCAATTCCTGCTTAATTTCATAGCATTAGCACTGGAGACTTTAATACAATTAAGACAGTTGTAAAATTAGTCAATCTTCAATGAAATGAGTGAGAAGATCAGTCTCACATTGCGATCTGTTAATGCAAGCATTTACATTCCTATACTGCTAAGCAATATCAGGAAAAAAAAAAGCAGGACAAAATATTGAAGCCAGCTGCTTTTGTTAGTTTTTGTGAAGATAGTGCTGCCTAATCCCAGTTTGCAGGTTCTATTCAGGAGGGAGAGAACCCAGAGTAAACTTGCTGGATGTGGTCAAGCAGGACTAAGTGAAATTAAAATGAGTCTTCCCAGCAGCTGACCATAGCCCAATTAAAGTGTCTCATCAGCTGAGCTTATGTTAATTTTAATGGGTGTTAGGTATCACTAGCATTCACCATGTGAGCTTTGCATAGTCTTAACAACCTAACAACAACTTGTATATATATAAGTCTTTCATACAATAAAACATCCCAAGGCATTTCACAAAAGCATTATGAAATAAAATAAGACACTGAACTACAAAAGGAAATATTAAAGCAGATGACCAAAAGGTTGGTCAAAGAGGCAATGTTTAGGCAGCGTTATAAAGGAGGAAAGAGAGACAGAGGTTTAGAGAGGAAATTCCCAAGCTTAGAGCTTTGGCAACTGAAGGTTATCATGGTGGAGCAATTAAAATCAGGGATGCCCAAGAGGCCAAAATTGGTGGAATGCAGAGATCTCAGAGGGTTGTGGGGCTGGAGATTACAGAAATAGGGAGCAACGAGGACATGGAGGTATTTGAAAACAGGTTGAGAATTTTATAATTGAGGCATTGCTTAATGAGGTGCCAGCGTAGGTCAACAAGCACCAGGGGTGATGGATAAATGGAATTTGATGTGAGTTAAGATGTGGACAGCAGAGTTTTGGGTGATCTCAAGTTTATGGACAGTAGAATATGGAAGGCTGGCTGTGACTGCATTGTCTAGAGGTAACAAATGCATGAATGAAGGTTTCAGCAGCAGATAAGCTGAGGCAGGGGCAGAGTTGGGCAAAGTTACGGAGATGGAAATTAGTGGTCTTAGCGGTGCAGATATGTGGTCTGAAACTCACCTTGGGGTGAAATATGACATTGAGGGTACAAACGGTCTGGTTCATTCTCGGTTGCCAGGTAGTGAAATGGAGTCAGTAGCCGGACAACAGAGCTTGTGGTGGTTAAGAGAAACTTGCATATTTGCTAAAGCATCATGTGACATTGAGATTCTCATTGACGCATTTGCTCTCCACGGAACCCAACTTAAAAGCAGCCAGCTTCAATATTATGTCTCCTTTTGTCTGATATTGTTTAGCAAGGAATGTAAATGTTTACATTAATGGCCTGGAATATGAGACTGATCTCTCCCTCCGCCATTTATCTCTTTGAAGATTGCCTAATTTTACGGCAGACATGAATGTATTAAAGTCTCTGGTGACAACACTATGACAATAAGCAGGGAATAACATACGCTAAACAGTCAGAATCAATTTGGTCCTGTGGAATTGGACTTGGTTGGTTCACAGCTCCTCAAATTACAGGTTTAAACCAGCAGTGATGGAACATATTACAGATGAACGAGACCAAGAAAACCTAAATCAGAACAGGCCGACAAAAGTTTCAGATGGGATCCATCATCATCTGATACCAGCTTAACTTCGCTTTCAGATGCTGACAGACCTGCTGTCCATTTCTAGCATTTTTGTGTTTTATTTCAGATTTCCATCATTTAAAATATTTTTGGAGCATCGTTCAATTATGATTGACTCAACATTTCTTCAAGCAGAACTGAACAACAAGCTATGCTTGTTATATGGAGGAGGAACAGAGAATAATAATTTTCTTTTCTTTCCTTGTGTCAGCATACCCGAACCTCAACCAGATCTCAAAGCAGAATTGGTGTGGGAATCTGTGGAAGAGTTGAAGGCTGACTACTTGTCAGTTTTCCTAATACAGGAAGACCATGCAGCAAGATTAAAAAGAGCAATGAGCAGAAACATTGCAAAGAGACTTAAAATAAGATTACAGTTATTAATTTTACTTTCCACCAATAAATTCCTACGCTTCTAAATCACTCCTAATCAGCTTTTAAAAATTTAACTTGCAAATTGATAGATTTATGGACCTACATGGTTTCACAAAGGCCTGCTTTTTATGAGAGTGATGGGATTTGGTCCATGTACCTCTTTTACCTACATCTGTAGAAGGCATCTGGTGTGGTCTGAAAACCTTCCTCTCATATAAATTTCATAAGACTGATGTAGCCTCAATAAAAGTTCTTTTGAATAATATATAGCTAGTAAATGAGATGAAACCAGTGAATTTTAACATCAGTTTCCACTCACACCACTCCCTCTCCCGCCCTGCCATAATATATATATATATTTATAAGAATGAAATTAATGTATTTTGCCCATTTATGCCAGCAGCCCTCAGAGAGCTCCTCACCTTAATGGTCATTCTTCATGCATGAAGCTAGACAGTGAACACCCATAGAAAATTACAGAATTATTACAGCACAGAAGGAGGCCATTCAGCTCATCGTGTCTCCCCCCTTCTCCAAAAGAGCAATGCATCTAGTGCCATTCCCCTGGCTTGTCCCCGAAACCCTGCACACTCTTCCTTTTCAGATAATAATCCAATTCCCTTCTGAATGCTTCATTTGAACCTGCCTCCACCACAATCTCAGGGATTTGGAGAAGAAACACCTGAACTCAATGCTTTCCACACTGAACGCTCAAAGACATGCATCTAATAGCAATCAGGAACTGAAACACTGGATAATTGTTTTTCTTTGCACTAGTTGAAGACTCACTGATCATTTGCAGTGCCTCTTGCACACCCTGGCAGAGATCTCCTAGCCTAGCACTATTTTGGACTGTATGGTTTGGTTACACAGTAGGGCCAGGATTTTCCCCTCGGCGATTTGGGGGCGGGGCCCGCTCGCCGAGGGGAAAATGACGTCAGGAGGAATCCCCGACGTCATCTCGGGCCATTTAAATTTTTAGGAAGGCAGGCGGACAGCGAAATCAGCTGTCCGCCCGCCGACCTGTCAATGGCCAATTGAGGCCATTGACAGGCTCATTAAGATAATTAAATACCTGCCCGTCCAACCTTAAGGCTGGCGGGCAGGCCAGGAGCCCCAGCGGGTTCCAGATTATTCATGAAACTTCACCCAATGGCGGGATGAATTTTCATGTCCGTTTTTAAAAAATGTAATAAATTTTAAGTGTTTATTATTAACGTGTCCCATCTCGTGTGACATCGTCACATGAGGGGGACATATTAATAATTTTAATATTTTTCTATTTTTAGACTTTACTTACCTGTCACTAATCTCCCTGAGACAGGACTTTGCCTCAGGGAGCAGTGCGCACTTTGACAGATGGGGATTCCTTCCCCCGCCCGGCACAGGGAGCACATAGCGCTTCCTGTCGGGCAGGCCGCTGGGTGGGCCTTAATTGGCCCGCCCACTCAAAATGGCGGCAGGCCCCGTTTCGGTGGTGGGGGTCGGCTGTCCACCCGCCGCCGAGCCGGTGGGGCCCACACGCCATCCAAGGGCAAAACAGCCAGCAACAGAGCCATTAGAGGAAGAGTAAATAAATAACTCTATATAATACCATAAGGCAAGGAAGAATGTGTCAGAAATCACAAAATAATTGACTTGCACAGCTCTGTAGTACAATATGTAATTACTCAAAACTGTACGTGGGAATGGATCATATTTCACATTATGCCCAAAGCTATTTGCATAATTTCATAATAAAATGCTAGTGACAATTCAAACGTACAATTATGTTCTTGTCCTTGTCCTTTAATTAATGCTGAAATCAGTACATGTTTCCATCCCGTTATGACTCTCATATTTAATTGTACCATATAATCAAAACGCATCTTCATACACATTAAAAAAATTCACTAAGTATAGGTGATTGACTTATACATCAATGCAATCTTCTTACCTTTTTGGTAAAACATAGGGCAACTTCTAAATTTGTGTGATTTATGCCATGTAAAGGTCTGGCACAAAAATGTGCAGAGCAGATTTGTCCATTCTTGTTTCAGGTGCCAGAAATTCCTCAATGGTCAGACCAGCCAACTACCCATGATGCCTCCAGCGGAAGAGGTGAAAGAGTGTGGTCAGCAGTCTGAGAAGCCTCTATCTCCAGCCCCAACGATGGTCCAGCAGGTCAACACTGCAACAATTGTGCATATGCTGCAATTCCCAGCTGGCATGCCAAAGCCACAAGAGACGTTGGAGCCTGGTAGCAGACATACATGGCCAAGAACGAAAAGCGGAGGTGAGTATACCACTAAACCTTCTCACCACAGTGTCACTCTTCCTCAGCCACAGAGGACATCGAGACGACCCACAGGAAAAAGCAAAAGAAGCAACAAGGAGACAAACACAAGGCTCGTCCACTCCACAAGAAATGATTTTAGGAGCAACCACTGATCAATTCAACAGCCGAACCGAGCAAATGCAGTTCAGCATGAAGGAATGGAAGGAAAGAATGAAAGCAAACCCAGATATCAGCTCAACCTCCAGACCAACAGGGAGAACCAGCAATAATGGAGCTGACCACTCCTCCAATCTGCGAATGAAATATGGAAGGGTTATAATGCCTCCAGTCTACCTGAACCTTTAAATTCAAACACTTGAAGAGGTGAGATGGAGCAGTGATAATGTAGTAATAGTGATAATGTAGTTACAACAATATAAATGTATGGGACTGAACAACAACGTAAGACATGAAGTAAACTAGTACAACTCCAAATACACTGGACAAAGACTTGGGGGTGGGGGTGGGGGGTGTAGTATAAGGGTCTGGCACACATAGGGCTAATGTGGGACTGAGTACAGTACCACCCACACAATGATGTAAGAAGCACATGATCCAGACCCAGGGGCAGTGTGATGTTGAGCAGAGATGTGTATAGACCTAAGCATGGAGACAGCCCGTAGCTTGTACCCTTTACTGCACATGTGTAAATAGTTCTAGTGGTTAATAAAAGCTTACAGTTAACCTTCAGAAGACTATTGAACCTTCTGTAAGACCTAACGATCTGTACTCAACAATCTTCCCAACAATTTACATTATGAATTTTCCAGGAAAGATTTCTCCCTGTTCCACACCTTTTCCTGGAGCACTTTTCACTGACTGAAAAGGCAGGGGATGCGCTGCACTCCAGCATCTACTAACTCTAACCTTGATAACTTCTCCCTCGGTAGCTGAAAAATACAACACCCAATATGAAACTCGGTCAACAGGAAGGTCTCAGATGTAACTCCTGGGTCGGTGCTGACTCAACTGATTTCAGCCAGAGTGACTGTTGGGATGTTAGAATTAGCTTCATTTCCTTTGGGCTAGGAGGGGAAAATTCAGGTGGAACTTTTGCTGGGATACATTAGGCTGGGAGGTAGTGGCATAGTTGCTGGACTAGTAATCCAGAAACCCAGGGTAATGCTCTGGGGACTCGGGTTCGAATCCCGCCATGGCAGATGGTGGAATTTGAATTCAATAAAAAATCTGGAATTAAAAGTCTACGATGACCATGATAAAAACCCGTCTGGTGAAATCTGTCGTCCTTACCGGGTCTGGCCTACACGTGACTCCAGACCCACAGCAATGTGGTTGCTCAAGACACCAGCAATGTGGTTGACTCTTAAATGCCTATCAAACCACTACAAAGTCACAAAAAAAGGAATGAAACTGGACGGACCACCCGGCATCGACCTAGGCACCAGAAACAACAATGGCAAACGCAACGCTGCAAAGTCCTCTTTACATCTGGGGGCTAGTGCCAAAATTGGGAGAGCTGTCTCACAGACTAGTCAAGCAACAGCTGCAGACCAAGTCTTGCATCTATGTCCTTTAGGTCTCAGCCAGCTCTATCAGTAGTGGTGCCACTCTTGGTGATGGATATTGAAGTCCCCCACCCAGAGTACATTCTGTGCCATTGCCACCCTCATTGCTTCCTCCATTTGACCGTGTGGCATCAAGGAGCCCTAGCAAAATTGGAGTCAATGGGAATCGGGGGAAAACTCCTTGGTTGGAGTCATACCTAGCACAAAGGAAGATGGTTGTGGTTGTTGGAAGTCAGTCATCTCAGCTCCAGGATATCACTGCAGGAGTTCCTCAGGGTAGTGTCCTTGGCCCAGCCACCTTCAGCTGCTTCATCAATGACCTTCCTTCCATCATAAGGTCAGAAGTGGGCATGTTCACTGATGATTGCACAATGTTCAGCACTATTCGTGACTTCTCAGATATTAAAGCAATCCATGTCCAAATGCAACAGGAGCTGGACAATATCCAGGCTTGGGCTGACAAGCGGCAAGTAACATTTGCGCCACACAAGTGTCAGGCAATGGCCATCTCTGACAAGAGAGAATCCAGCCATCGCCTCTTGATGTTCGATGGCATTATCATCACTGAATTCTCCCACTGTCAACATCCTGGGGGTTGCCATTGACCACAAACAGAACTGGACTAGCCATATAAATACTGTGGCTACAAGAGCAGGTCAGAGGCTAGGAATCATGCGATGAGTAACTCACCTCCTGACTCTCCAAAGCCTGTCCACCATCTACAAGGCACAGGTCATGAGTGTGATGGAATACTCCCCACTTGCCTGGATGAGTGCATCTCCCACAACACTCAAGAAGCTTGACACTATCCAGGACAAAGCAGCCCCGCTTGATTGGCACCACATCCACAAACATTCACTCTCTCCGTCACCGATGTACCATCTACAAGATGCACTACAGGAATTCACCAAGGCTCCTTAGAGAGCACCTTCCAAACCCATGACCACTACCACCTAGAAGGACGAGGGCAGCAGACACATTGGAACACCAACTCCTGGAAGTTCCCCTCCAAGTCACGCTCCATCCTGACTTGGAAATATATCGCCGTTCCTTCACTGTTGTTGGGTCAAAATCCTGGAACTCCCTCCCTAACAGCACTGTGGGTGTGCCTACACCACAGAGACTCCAGTGGTTCAAGAAGGCAGCTGACCATCACCTTCTCAAGGGCAACTAGGGATAGGCAATAAATGCTGACCCAGCCAGCGACACCCACATCCCATGAATGAAGAATAATAAAAACAAACATTCCATGGGTGGCTGACACACTACAGCGGCTTTGTCCAAGTGGCCAATCTTCACTTCTCATTTTAATACTCTACCCCACTCCCACACTGACCTCTCTGTCCTCAGCCTACCACACTGCTCTAATGAAGCTCATCAGAAACTTGAGGAACAGCACCTCATCTTTAAGTTAGGCACTTTTCAGCCTTCCAGCCTCAACTTTGAGTTTAGCAATTTCAGATCATAACCACTGCTGTGGTTCTGTTGGACAGCTGGTGCTGACAATAATTCTGCTGTCTACAGCTCCTCCAGACCCATCTTTTGTTTCTTTACTTGTATTGTCACCATCTTCTTTTGCCTTGCACCATCGTCCCATTCGTCATTTAATTTCTCCTGTTTTCCACCCTATCACCGACCCACCCTTCCCCATCTTTCCCTGCCTGCATGCTTGCTTAAAACCTGTTGCTTCCCTGACATTTTCCAGTTCTGATAAAGTCATTAATCTGAAACGCAAACTGTTTTTCTCTCCACAGGTGCTGCCTTGACCTGCCGAGTATTTCCAATATTTTTACTATGGCCAATCATCATGTGTGATGTCGAGCATTGAGTGGTAAATAGCTATTTAACAATGGAGGGCATCACAGCTAAGCCTCATTATGTGCCATCCAGTATGTCCTACCAGGGATTGTTGGGTAATAATCAGAAGCTGGAATCCTGGCTGAGGGCATTACTAGCATTTGGACCACACCGACTGCCGGGGCTGACTGTCATCAGTTAGCTCACCAGAAGAGTGTTAAATACTAGAGCTATGGCTTAACTATATGTTGCTCTCACCAAGTGAGCCACTGGGAGCCTCACCTGGCTCTTAGTGGGAATGGGTTTAGAGCACATGACTGCGCATAATTTGATACCACATTATGTGCCTTACTCTCGAGAAATTGTAAAATAATAAAGTAAGGCCATGTCCTGATGTTAGGGCTGAGGCATATTTTGGTGCAGAGGGCAGGAACTCTACTCAAAAGCTCAGATTCAAAACTCATCTTTCACTCCAATCTTGCAATGTTTCTGTCTCAAAAACAGAAAATGCTGGAAAAACTCAGCGGGCCTTACAGCATCTGTGGGGAGAGAAACAGAGTTAACGCTTCAAGCCCGTAAGACTCTTCTTCAGAGCTAAAGAGAAGTAACAATGCGATGAAATTTATACTATTTAAGGGGTGATGGAGCAGGTGAAGATGGATAGAAGGCCAGCGATAGGTGGGGGCAAAGGAGAGATTGACAAAGATGCCATGAACAGAAGGACCAAGGGGGTGTTAATGGTAGTCATAAGGGCTAAAGGATGTTTCTGTCTCTGTTTTTTATAAAATTATTTTCTTGTTTAAAAGCAATTTTTTAAAAAAAAGTTCATTTAAATGTAAATCATGAGCACCACTCCCATCATCGTGGAAACTGGCTTACAGTAATATCCTAAGGCATGACAGCATGATGGAGCTGAATTAACATGCACACAGTTGAAATGACAAGATTGCTAAACGCCCCGGCTTAATGACTACATTGACTAAAGGTAATTCGGCTCCCTCATGTTATTGGGTTCAGGAGGCCTCCTGCCCGCAGCGCACCCCCCCCACCTCCCCACCCCCTCCACCCCCCCGACTTTGCTCAAGACTTAACAACAGCAATTTACAATTTATACAGGAAAATAGTGTAAACCAAAATCTTCATACAAAAAAACCCAAAAAGATGCTGAATCTAATGATCATCTTATTTTTAAAAAAATTGGTAAGATCCCCATCTTTAATCACACCCGAAGTCGGCAGGTCAGAAGCAGGCACCCTGTCTGATTTCCATCAGTGTGTGCCTGCCTCAGCAACCACATCCACACCCCCCCCACTCCACACACACACAGACACCCACCACCCACCACCCCCCCCACTCCACCCAGTGGCTGAGGTGAACAGAGAACTGAGGTTCTGAGGCCAACTGTAGTGTTCCAATTCTTACCCTGACTGAGCCAATCCTTTAATCATTTTCTAGCTGGGCAGATCAAACGTCAGACACGACAACAACTTCAACACCATGGTGTGAAAAATGGCATCTTGGGGAACTATGTAAGAAACCCCACACCTAAACTCATTGATTTTTTAAAAAAAAATCCATAATTCATTCCTTTGTTCCCCCAAAACACACTGTGACTTTCATAATTTCTTTACGGTATTTTATTGATATACCGGAGAATTTCGTACGGTCGCCCTGCATAGCAGACTGTTCTTTTATCTGCATTTGCAAAATGACTCACAATAAATGGATGTTCTTAATAACGCAATCAGTAGACATGGCTGCATGACAGATAGCCGCAGCATAACCCTCATAACCTCCTTCTTTTAAAGGCCCTTAGGCTGCAAGAGAAAAAAGCGCGTAATAAATATTCAACGGAGGAGAACTGATTTTATCCCATTTTCTTATTGCATAGATCATTCACAGTGGAGTTAGGAAATGATCCTAATGTTCAGTGTGAGCTTTCTAGGCTGTCAGGAAAATGATAAATGAGCCGGGGAGAGAGAATGCAAAATCCAGTGGATTGGTTTGAAGTCTATCAGGTTGTTGGTGATTTGTATTCAGAACGGGTTTCTAATTGTCACATTGTGATGTGTTGCGGGTGCCAGGCTTTAACTTATTAGGTCCTGTATCTGTTATTAACCTCTCTGTCATGCTTGAAGCCACTGGAATGAAGAAAACAAAGAATCTGATGGAATCATTTTAGCAGAGTGTTTTGCGACTAAAACATTCAGCTGGAAGCAACAGCACTTTGGATAGCACACAGATTTATATCTTGTTCTACAGTATGGTTTGTGCTTTGTAGGAAATTCTGACATTGTAGCATGTTTTTTTTTAAAAATCCTTAATGTCCGATGCATTATTTTTTTCAACCTGTCTCACAGCAACATTTCAATTCTAATTTTCCATTTATTTCCTCCCTTTCTCCCCTTAAAGTTCATAGAATCATACAGCGCTGAAGAAGACCATTCAGTCTATCATGCCTCTGCTGTCTCTCTGAAAGAGCTACCATTCCCCTGTTCTTTCCTCCTTGCCCTGTATTTTTTTTTCTTTTTTGAGTATTTATCCAATTCCCTTTTGTAAGTTACTTCTGAATCTGCTTCCACTGTCCTTTCAGACAATGCATTCCAGATCATAATAATAGTAAAAAAAATTCTCATCTCCCCCTCTGGTTTTTTGTCAATTGTCAGCTGTGACTTTGTAGGTAACACTCCCACATCCGAATCACAAGGTTTCGACTTCAAGTCCCACTCCAGGGCTTGTGCATATAATTCAAGGCTGACACTCCAGTGCAGGACTGTCGAAGGTCTGTTATCATTGTTGTGGATCTTAGATGGGGTTGTTTAAGATCTTTACTTATAGATACTGCTAAGGCATGGATTCTGGTGAACTCAGCCTTTTATTGAACACAATACAAACTATGTACAATACTATGTGCAGGGATACGGAGGAAGGGCAGGACAATGGCACTAGGTCATAATGTTGGAGAGCCGGTGCAGACACGATGGGCCAAATGGCCTCCTTCTGTGCTGTTAAAATTCTGTGAGCCTGTGATTCTGATTCAGATTTAGCACGAGGTTCCTTATAGAACTATCTCGCTCTGTGCTCGGTTGTCATGTGGTCTTATGTCAGTGATGATGTAGATTATATTTGCATATTTAACGTTAACCCTTTATACAATGGAAGGTGCCATCTTTCAGATGATTTGTTAAACCAAGGCACCATTTGCCTGCTTGGAGAGAAGTTAGAGGTCCCATGGCACTATTTCAAAAAACAGCAGAGGAGTTCTGCCTAGTGCCCTGCCCAATATTTATCCCTCAGTGAACATCACAAAGACAGGTTATTTGGTCATTATCACATTGCTGCTAGTGGGAGTTTGCCCTGTGCAAATTGGCTGCCACGTTTCCTACCTTGCAACAGTGACTACACTTCAAAAGTACTTCATTGGATGTAAAGCGCTTTGAGACATCTGGTGGCCATGAAAAACGATATATAAAAGAATATTTTTCTTTAATTATTTTAAATCTGTGCCCTCAGATTGCTGACCCTCCTTTATTCCACCCTATCTGTTCTATCAATACCTCTCATGTGGTTCCACAGATGCCAGCCTTTCTCTGAAGAAGCCATCCTCATGTCTGAAAAAAGACAATGAGTGTCAGCAGGCTATCAGACCACAGAAGGCATGACAACCGAATCTGCCCTAAACTCTTGCCTCTGTTGTGGGTTCAAACCCTTTTGTTTGAGACGTTAAATTCCAGCCCCATCTGACATCTGACTTGATTGTAAAATGTCTGATGTAGCATTATTTGAAGAAGAGCATGTGACTCCTGCTGATGTCATGCCTAATATTTATCCCTTAGCCAAAACCTCCAAAACAGATTGTTTGCTCAGGTTGCATTGGTGCAGAGAAACAGCAACTCTGTACCAAGATGTCTGATGGCCACCAAGCTCATGAACATCATGCTAATTGGGTTTTTTGACCTGATATGCCATATACATCCCCAATACCTAGGGCAGTTTGAGTACATACACTGATACATACTTGTTAAGCATATACTCTTTTCTTTGAGCAGTCATTGAAATTCTCCCCCCACATTCTTAACTTTGTATCTTATTAAGTGTCTAATAATCAGGTTTGCTTCAATTAACATGTAGCATTGCACGTCCATGGATGCTTAAACAACAGATTAATTTCTTCCATCCTGACCTTTGCAAATGTGAATCAATCAACAGTTTACCTAAACAGGTCTGTTTTTAAATATTTCATTATTCACTAGTTCTCACTTGACCTTTCGAATGCCAGCAGGCTTAGAGGAAACTGTCTCCCTGAGCTAATTAAGCAACAATTTTCATTGCCTAAGCTTAAAGCTGAAGGGTGGTCACTTGATGAGATACCAGAGGGTTGTTGACATGTACATTACCAAAACCTGAGGCACCTTCAGCAAAAAAGAAAGGCTAGAAAATTGGAAGCAAAAGTAGTCCCCTGAAAAAGAAAATCTCTCAAAGAATCAAGATTAGCTTTCAAATCCTAATACTCTTTTCTGTGTTGTCCCATTGATATTCATTCCATATTTTGATGAAGTTATTTAGTGCTAATGATGATATTGTGGGAGCTGGCTTGATGGAGTTGGTGAGTTTGAGGACGGGGAATTTGCAAACCACTCTCAATTTCATCCATTCTGTATACAAGAAATTCGGCCTGTCCTTGAATTTTGCCAATACAGATCTCATATATCAACCCACACCTGGTCAGCCAAATATTCTATTTCCCATATATGTCAAGGAGAGACGAGGTTGAGCACTTCCCATATCCTGCCAGCCACCTCTCACAAAAGGCTACCATCGACGAGGAGGTCCAGTGCTGGATCAACTGTGCCAGCTCACCCTCTACAAGCTAAGGCAGCAAGTGTTTAACAACAAGGACCTTCACAAGTCAACAAAAAGGTCCTAGTGTTCAGAGAAGTTGTCGTCAACACACTCCTGTTCTGTAGTGAGACCTGGACTGTGTACCAGTAATACATAATTCTAGGGAAATTCTATCAGCAACCTTCATCCTCTGGATTCAATGGGAGGACATCAAACAAACTTTAGAGTCCTTCTTGAAGATGGCTCCACAGCATTCAGACAAAATTCGTGCAAAATCAACTTCAATGGACTGGACACTGTGCATGGAAAGCCGGAAAAAAAAATCTCCCCCCCCCCCCCCCCCCCCCCGTCCCCCACCCCACAACCCAAATACTGTTTTCTCAAATCTCATATGGCCAACATCCTGGGGAGGACAAAGAAAAAGCTTCAAAGACATTCTGAAACTCTCTTTGATGTGCGGCGGCATTGACATTAATGACTTGGAGGAGCTTGCTATCAATCGTTCAAAACGGCGACAACTTGTCCATCAAGCTGGATCACACTTTGAGTCACAATGTCTTAAAGATGAGGCAGAGTGGTGTCAGAGAAGGAAAGAAAAGGAAGCAACCCTGCGTTTCCAGGCTTGGGCTGTCAAGTAACATTCGCGCCACATAAGTGCCAGGCAGTGACCATCTTCAACAAGAGAGAATCTAACCATCACCCTTGACATTCAATGGCATTACCATCGCTGAATCCCCCACTATCAACATCCTGGGGGTTACCATTGACCAGAAACTGATCTAGACTAGTCATATAAATACTGTGGCTACAAGAACAGGTCAGAGGCTGGGAATTCTGTGGCAAGGAACTCACCTCCTGACTCCCCAAAGCCTGTCCACCACCTACAAGGCATAAACCAGGAGTGTGATGGAATACTCTCCACTTGCCTGGATGAGTGTAGCTCCAACAATACTCAAGAAGCTCAACACCATCCTGGACAAAGCAGCCCACTTGAATGGCACTCCTTCCACAAACTTTCACCCCTTCCACCACCAAAACACAGTGGCAAGATACACTGCAGCAGCTCACCAAGGCTCCTTCAACAGCCCCTTCCAAACCCAGAACCTCTAACTCCTAGAAGGACAAGGGCAGCAGATGCACCACTAACTGCAGTTTCTCTACAGGCCACCTACCATCCTGACTTGGAACTATATCACTGTTGCTGGGTCAAAATCCTGGAACTCCCTCCTGAACAGCACTGTGGGTATACCTATACCACATGAATTGCAGCAGTTCAAGAAGGCAGTCCACCACCATTTTTCAAGGGCAATTAGGGATGTGCAATAAATGCTGGCCTCGCCAGTGATACTAACGTCCCGTGAAAAAATTTTTAAAAATCCCTAGATCCCACTACCTCGTGGGACATCCTGTCCCATGTGCCCAAAGATCTGTGGGTCGAGAATCGCCCTGTTCAGTCACATGAAGACCCATGGCAGAAACCTGCAATCATGAGTAGATGTCATCCTCGACTTGAGGGACTTGAGGGACAACCAATGACAATGACGATTGTGGGAGCTGGCTTGACTGGAGTTAGTGAGTTTGAGAACGTGAATGAATAAGCACCAGTTAAGTTTTTTTTCTATTGGGACACCAGTGAAAAGGCCAACTTCCATAGTGGAGGATACTGTCAAGGTTAGAGGGGGAGGGAAGATGAGGTACCTCAAGAAGTATTAACAGTATAAATCCTGGAATTCCCTCCCTAACTGCACTGTGGGTGTACCTACACCACATGGCCTGCAGCGGTTCAAGAAAGCAGCTCACCACCACCTTCTCAAGGGCAGTTAGGGATGGGCAATAAAAATGCTGGCCTAGCCAGCGACACTCCGGTTTTTAAATTCTTTCACAGGACCTGTGATACCAAAATAGAACTTTAAAAGCCTGCTGATTGTTAACAGAAGGAAAAACTAAAAGAGGTTCCAGAGGTTTGTGGTTCCGGGAAAGAGCGAGTCAAAGTATCGAACTGTCTGAATTTTAACACAGTAAAGATTCAGGGAGGAAGAATCTTGTGTAGGATAGAATTGATTTTTTAAATTCTTTCATGGGATGTGGATGTCACTGGTGAGACCAACATTTGCTGCCCATCCCTAATTACCCTCGAACTGAGAGGCTTGCTAGGCCATTTCAGAGGCACATTGCTGTGGGTCTGGCCAGAACTGGTAAGGATGGCAGATTCCCTTCACTAAAGCACATTAATGTACCAGATGGGTTTTTATGACCATCGATGACAGTTGCTGTGGTCACCATCGTTGAAACTAGCTTTCAATTCCGGATCTATTAATTAAATTTAAATTCTACCAGCTACCATTTGAACCTGCATCCTTACAGCATTAGCCTGGACCTCTGGATTACTAGTTCAGTGACATTACCACTACACCGCCATCTCCCATCTTAAGGAAAAATGAAAGAGGAAAGCTCAGAGGAGGAAGGACCTACCCGTGCCAATAAAATAGAGAGAGACAAGAAAGGATACAAGTGGGATTGGAGGCTATAAGCAAAAAGGATTCGGTATCAGGTAAAAAGCTGTGACGTGATTCCTGAAATAAGGAAGAAAGATCAACATTGTGTTTCAATAACATCTTTCAGATCCTTGGGCTATTCCAAACCACTTTAAAACTCATGGATTACTTTCGAAGGACAGTCTCTGTGGTTATGTAGTCAAATGCTGCGGAGTTTAGCACACAGCAAGTTCCCACAAACAACAAATAATCAGCTTTTGTTGGTGTTGGTTAGGGGAAACAAAGTTACTCTTTCAATAGTGCTTTAGCATGTTTACATTTATATGAGCGGGTAGACAGGCCTCAGTTTAACAACTCATCCAAAAGACCGAACTTCGGACAATACAATACAACACTTAAGTGTCAACATCGATTATGTGAATGGTGAGAGCCTTTCTTCCAGAAGCTGAAACTGCTTTTATATGGCAGTCAGATCTCAGGAGAGTGAATTGTATGTGCCATTCTCCGTCATTTATCTTTCCAACCCACTGCCAGCTTTCTTGTAAACTGTGTGTCCTCAACTTTCTGAGCACGCGTCAATTGATGATGGCATTTTGGTCAGTGCACACAACCATGCAGTTACTGTTTGTGTGTGTGATGGAGTTCAGACATCACCATTGAACTACAATGCAGCCATTGCAGCTGTCCAGGAACTGTTCAGGAACATGGATGGCTGTCAAAAGACCAAGTAACAATTGGTCTTTTAGCCACTGATCCAAAATAAAATTTATTTTGAAGTGACTGTTTTGGGAGGCAGCAGCCAAAGTCCAACATAAAAGCAGTTTGAAATCTCATTGTGGTGTGGGATGTAGAAGCAGCATAGATTTACTTGTTTCAGTTCATCGGGAAATAGAAACAGGAATAGGCCATTCAGCCCCTCAGGCTTGATCTGTCATTCAATTAGATCATGGCTGATCTGTATCTCAGCTCCATATTCCCATCTCAGCTCCATATCCTTCTATTGATCTAAAATCTTCAAAATTTATTTTCGTCAGTTTTGAAAGCTCCAATATTCACTCTCACTGGGATTGGAGAATTTCAGATTTTTACTACCCTTTGTGTGAAAAAGTGCTTTCTATTTTCCCCCCTAAATGCTCTTGTTTTAAGTGTATGTCCTGCTTGATTCCTCGTCAGAGGGAATTGTTTCTCAGTAGCGGTTGGCCATTCAGCTTGAAGGAAGCAAGAAAAGCAACATGAACATAGTTATTCAAGGACAGTTTCTTAGTAATATGTCCTTGCCCAGCTGTGTGCCCTCTCTGGCTGCTTTCCTTTGGTGAGTGTGGAGAAAGAGAGAACTTCAGGCTTGGAGTCTGGCGGTTCCTCCATTGACCTTGGGAACTGTGACCAACACACCCTGGTATCCATGATAAGCTGACACTGAATTCAGAACTGGAACTTCAAGTTCTTCCCAAATAATTGAGCTCGTTGCAAACTGCTGAGGAAGTATGACTCTTCAAGTTTGGACTCCAGGATCAGCCAATACACAACAAAAAAATGTAACTGTTTAAAACCGTAGCATACAAATCACGAATCATTCCCACCTGCTGGTTAGTCATCACCTGTTACAGTGCCATCGACTCTATTTTAATGTAGTCACGATCTTGTTTGTGTCAGAACATCAGGAAACAAATGTAGACAGTAGGAACATCAACGGGTGAACGCCTAACAGTATGGGTACCACATAGGCTTTAACTCATTGATATTAAACAGGTTAACATATGCACTATAACAGTGAACATGTTAAGCCCTCGGCCACTATTAACAGCTTGTTAGGCTAATATCTTATAAAACTCTTACTTTCTTTTTAAATAAAGGAGGTGTGATGATGCAAAAGGGAAACAAGCGAGATAATAAGCTGGCATCATTGTTCATTGTTAATATAATCATTTAAAACAAGTTCCTACAACAGGAAGAGAAATTAAATAAGGCCCAAAGCCAGTATAGTACAGGATGTCACTGTGTTTATGAAGAGTAGGAGAGAAGACAAGATTAATCAAGAAGCAGTGGTTAGATGCAGTAATTGTAGTATTATGAATAAAAATAAATAAGGATAAGAAAGATAACAAAAAGAGATACTTTGGAGGCTACAAGCTCTGCAACAAAGAGCAAGAGTCCAGACGGCTGTGTAGCCTTCCCAGTGCCAGGATTCAGGATATCTGCCCAGGACTGGAAAGGAATTTACAGTGGGAGGGGGAGGATCCAGTAGTTGTAGTCCATGTAGGTACCAATGACATGGATAGGACAAGGAAAGAGGCTCTGCATAGTCAGTATGAGGAGCTAGGCACCAAATTAAGAAGCAGAACCTCAAAGCTAATAATCTATGGAATATGACCTGAGCCATGCGCAAATTGGCATCGGCAAATAAGACGAGAGAAATGAATGTGTGGCTCAAAGACTGGTGTGGGAGAAGTGGGTTCCAGTTCGTAGGGCACTGGCATCAGCACTAGGGAAAGTGGGGCTGTACCATTGGGACAGATTACACCTGAACTGTGCTGGGACCAGTGTTCTAGGGAGCCGCATAAGTAGGGAAGTAGAGAGTCATAAACTAAATATTGGGGATAAGGGATCAAATTTGAGAAGATGTGGTAAATCAAAGAGCAGAGATCAGGCAAGAGAGAAGGGTATTAATATGGGAAATGATAAACATACCGTGACAAGAAGGGACAGGGAGTTCTAATCTAAGAGTAAATCAGCAGATAAGGCTAGGGGTTGCAAAATAATAAAAGGATAAAACTTAAGGCTCTGTATCTGAATACATGTAGCATTTGAAACAAACCAGATGAATTGATAGCACAAATAAAGATAAATAAGTGTGACCTGACAGCCATTACAGAGATTTGGCTACAGGATGGCATAGATTGGGACCTGAATATTGAAGGTTATGTGACAATTAAGATGGACAGGAAGCCACAAAAGGGAGGAGGGGTGGCTCTGTTACGTAAAGGTGATATTAGATCAATAAAGAGGAATGACCTAAGTTCAGGAAACCAGGATATAAAAGCGGTTTGGCTAGAGATGAGAAATGATAAAGGCAAGAAGTCACTGTGGGAGTGGTATACAGGCCGCATAACAGTAACCACACCGCAGGACAGGGTATCAAAGAAGAAATAATGGGAACTTGTCAGAAAGGTACAGCAATTACCATCTACATTTTATTTTAATCTACATATAGACTGGAAAAATCAGATGGGAAAGGTAGCCTAGATGAGTAATTCATTGAATGTTTTTGGAATAGTTTCTTAGAACAGCACGTTCTGGAGCCAACCAGGGAGCAGGATATATTTGTTTCTAGACCTGGTATTGTACAACGAGATAGGATTAATTAATGACCTCATAGTGAATGTGCCCCTAGGTAGCAGTGATCATAATATGATTCAATCTTACATTCAGTTTGAGCGGGAGAAGAGTGGGTCTAAAACTAGTACCTTAAACTTAAATAAGGGCAATTATGAGGGCATGAAAGCAGAGCTGATCAAAGTGGACTGGCAAATTAGGCTAAGAGCTAGGTCAATAAAGATGCAGTAGCAGACATTTAAGGGGATATTCCAGAGCTACAGAATAGATATGTTCCAACAAGAAATAAATATTCCAAGGGATTTTATTAACCCACCACCCATGGTTAACTAAAAAAGTTAAAGATAGTATCAACTTAAAGAAAAAACATATAAGTTCACAAAGCTGGGGACAGGTCAGAAGGTTGAACAGAATATAAAAAACAGCAAAGAGAGACTAAAAGATTAATAAACAGGGATAAATTAGAGCATTAGAGAAATCTAGCTAGAACATATAAAGACAGATAGGAGTTTCTATAGATATTTAAAAAAGAAGGGTTAACAAAGTGAGCGGTGCTCCTTTAGAAAGTGAGCCTGGGGAATTAATAATGAAAAATAAGGAGATGGCAGATGAAATTGAACAGGTATTTTGCACCGCTATTCACTACAGAGGATTGAAGTAACATCCCAGAAATAGCTGTAAATCAGGAAATGGAAGGGAGGGAGGAGCTCAAGAAAATTACAATCACCAGCAAAGTGGTATTGAGCAAATTGTTGGAACTGCAGGCTGACAACTCCCTGGAACCTGATGGATTTCATCCTAGGGTCTTAAAATAAGTGGCTAGTGAGATAGTTGATGTGTTGGTTTTAATTATCTGAAACTATCTAGATTCGGGGAAGTTTCCATTAGATTGGAAAATAGCAAGTGGAACTCCTTTATTCAAAAATCAGGGAGACAGAAGGCAGGAAACTACAGGCCAGTTAGCTTAACATCTGTCACAGGGAAAATATGAGAAGTTATTATTAAAGATGTTATAGCAGGGCACTTAGAAAAATCCAAGGTAATCAGGCAGAGTCAACATAGTTTTGTAAAAAGAAAACATGTTTAACCAATTTATTGGAGTTCTTTGAAAAAGTAACGTGCTGTGGATAAAGGGGAATTGATGGATGTACTGTACTTAGATTTCAAGAAGGCATTTGATAAGGTCCCATATCAAAGGTTATTGCAGAAAATAAAAGCTCATGGGGTAGGGGGTAACATATTGACATGGATAGAAGATTGACTAGCTAACAGGAATTAGAGAGTAGGCATAAATGGGTCTTTTTCTGATTGGCAAGATGTAACAAGTGGTGCCACAGGGATCAGTGCTGGGGCCTCAACTTTTTACAATTTATGTAAATGACTTGGATGAAGGGACTGAAGGTATGGCAGCTAAATTTGTTGATGACACAAAGATAGGTAGGAAAGTAAGTTGTGAAGAGGACATAAGAGCCTACAAAGGGATATAGATAGGCTAGGTGAGTGTGCAAAGATCTGGCAAATGGAGTATAATGTGGGAAAATGTGAAATTGTCCATTTTGGTAGGAAGAATAAAAAAGAAGCATATTATCTAAATGGTGAGAGATTGCAGAGCTCTGAGATTCAGAGGGACCTGGGTATCCTAATACATGATTTGCAAAAGGTTAGTATGCAGGTACAACAAGTAATTAGGACAGTTAATTAGAATGTTATTGTTTATTGCAAGGGGAATTGAATGCAAAAGCAGGGAGGTTATGTTTCAGTTACGCAGGGTATTGGTGAGACCACATCTGGAGTATTGTGCTCAATAGTGGTCTCCTTATTTAAGGAAGGATGTTAATGCATTGGAAGCAGTTCAGAGATTTGGAGAAGGTTTACCAGACTAATACCTGGAACGGGCAGGTTGTCTTATGAGGAACGATTGGACAGGCTGGGCTTGTATCGCCGGAGTTTAGAAGAGTGAGAGGCGACTTGATTGAAACATATAAGATCCTGAGGGGTCTTGACAGGGTGCATGTGGAGAGGGTGTTTCCTCATTTGGGAGAACCTAGAACGAGGGTGTCACTGTTTAAAAATAAAGGGTCCATTTAAAGCAGAGATAAGGAAATATTTTTCTCTCAGAGGGTCGTAAGTCTTTGGAACTCTCTTCCTCAAAAGGCGTTGGAAGCAGAGCCTTTGAACATCACTAAGGCAGAGGTAGATAGATTCTTGATGAACAAGGGGATGAAATGGGCTATTGGGTGTAGGTAGAAATGTGGGGTTGAGGCTACAGTCAGGTCAGCCATGATCTTATGGAATGGCAGAGCAAGCTTGAGGGGCCAAGTGGCCTACTCCTGCTCCTAATTCGTATGTTCATATGTTACAAGAATAGGGAAGGATCAGGTGACAAGTTTTTTTTCCCATATCCTGTCTATGGTGGGACTGCGGTGGAGATTTCAGAGCAGGTTTTGACTGGCTCTTTTAAGATGTGAGTCTGTGTGAAATATTCCCTAATGTGACAGCAACACTCTTTTAAACCCATTGCTCTTTCACCTAGCAGTCTCTCGATATTTGTAATGCCTCAGAAGAGCAGCAACATTTTTCACTATCAGAAAAAATATTGCCTTGTTCCATATAAAGCCTCAGATCAGAAAGAGAAAGGGCAATCTCATTGTTAAGACTTGTCTGTAGTCAAGCCTTCTAGCCTGCTTGACTCCAGAAATGGAGGGAAAATGTAATTCCGAAGTTTCTATGCAGAGGGACCTTCTAAGATTGCCCTGGAGTCTCCAGGAATTAACCTCTTGGGCACTGCTGCAAGCAACCCTGGAGAATAATTGTATAATTATTGTATAAATGGGTGTTGCTTTTCCATATTCTTTGAGCTCTTTTGTTTATCAGTTTTAGAAATGGGAAAAATTTGACTGGGCTATTGGAATGGGGAGGTCATGTGATGAAACTTCTAGCAATATGTCTAATCAGTGTTAGCCACCCTAGAAGAAAGAATGAAGTGAAGGCAAATAAGGATGAGTGGTTGGGCTGCACTCAAATATCTCAAGCAGCAGCAAACTTCAACAGAGGCACTGGTACAGATTACACACCCTTTATTTCAGATTGCATGTGCAAAGAGGCAGAACGAAATAAATATTAAAAATGAGAATTAGATATGTTGAGATTGATTTGGAAACTCTCTTGTTGTGCTGCTGGAGATCTTCTCTGTCGCATGGAGAGCCAGTGAGAGACCCTCGCTGCCTCTTTTTGGGGAAGGCCTGCCGAACCCATCGATTCCGAACCCAACTTCGGAATTACATTTTCCCTCCATTTCTGGAGTCAGCGGAGACGAATCCATCAGTGGGCCTTCTTCTGGAATCAGGTCCTCCAGGGTGGAAGTCTCACCTAGCGGGAGCTGTCAGCCAGCCAGAGGCCGGCAAATTTTGTGCTCAGCAGCGCCACCGGGGGGGAGTGTGTGGCTGCTGCTAGAAGGACAGGCACTGGAGTCCCAGGATCATGGAACAACCTAGGCCACAGGTAAGTAATGTGGGTGTGGGGGAGGTGGGGGGGGCGGGGGTAGAGAGGGGTGAGTTTTGTGCGATGGGGGTTACAGGAGAGGGGGATAGGGGTGTCAGAAGCAAGGGCAGGGAGGTGGCACCCATTGGGCATGCCCTTGCCCGATGTCCACTCCTGCGATCAGCCACTGAGTGCCTTTGATTGAGGGACCCCACCCCACCTTGAGGTGACAAGCTGGCTGCAAGGGAGCAGCTGTCGTGCATGCCCCATGGCAACAGGTCCACCTGCAGTTGGATTAATCGCAGTGGTGGCAGGATAAGGCCTTTAGGTGGTCATTAATTGGACGCTTAAGGACCTCAATTGTGAGTGTGGCGGGACTGTCAATCACGGGCCTTCCCACCCAGAACTTAATTCTGGTGGAAGTGAGAAGGCTGCTGGATTCCGGTACAGCACCATCCTGCCTAAGTACATGCCCTCCCTGCCTCCTAGCTTGTCACCAAGGAGAGCACAAGATCCCACCCATTTCCTGAAACAGAAATACCTGGAAAAACTCAGCAGGTCTGGCAGCATCGGCCTCCGCCGATGCTGCCAGACCTGCTGAGTTTTTCCAGGTATTTCTGTTTCTGTTTTTGTTTTGGATTTCCAGCATCCGCAGTTTTTTGTTCTTAACCCACCCATTTCTTGATGTGTATTTTGTGCCTGGTTCAATCTCTACTATAGTGTTTTCCGGGAAGTGGCAAAGGAGGTACCTTCAGGGGTTAAGGAGAGAAAATCAACCAGGGTTCTTGTTCCTGGCTTAACAATTCCCAGAGAAGTGCTATTTGTGTGTGTGTGTGTTTGTGTACATTTATGTGTGTTTGTGATCAGACCAGCACCATGTTTGGCTGTGATAGCTCCAACAATTGAATCACCCGCCAACACTCAAATTACAGATTCACACAAAAAAAAATGACGATTTGGGTAAGGTTCTGGGTTGATTGATATCTTGGAATCATATGGCTGCATGACGGGGATTTTGATAGAGAAAGTAGGGAGAAGCTGATCCCACTACCTGGGGGGTTTTGGTAACCAGAAGGCACAGATTTAAGATAATGGAAAAAAAATCCAGCATTGGAAATTTGGAGAACTGTTTTTAACACAGCAAGTTGTTACAATGTTGAATGCGCTACCTGAAAGGATGGTAGATGCAGATTTTATAATAACTTTCAAAAGGGAATTGGATATATACTAAAAAAGAAGACATTTACAGGACTTTGGGGAAAGGGGAAGGGAGTGGGACTAATTGGAAAGATCTTTCAAAGAGCCAGAATGGACATGATGGGAAGAATGGCCTCTTCCTCTGCTGTATGATTCTGTATGAGCGCCCTCAGAAGGGAAAAAAAAATTGGAAGCAAGGAATGAAAGCATTCTAAAATTGGCTGTGTTTTAGCTTGTATTTGAGATTATAAAGAATAATGCAGGCTGGAGTAATGTTTCAAGGCAGTTACCGTACACATCCTATGTTCAGAATGCTGTTCATAAACTGCCTGAGTTAATGAAGCCATTGCAACTATTTAATGTGTTACTGTCTTAGAACATGTGTTGCCACCATTTGTGAGTGTTGATACCACACTCAATCCTTGTTATAATTTGGTCTTTGAGAGCCAAGTTTTTCATGTGGAAATTTTACAATTTAACTGAATTAAACATAATGAGAAAAAGTCAGAAGGCAGTTTTCAAGAGATCCTTTTGACGTTGACAATGTTGTTTGTAGAAAGCTGTTTTTTCTTCCTTTTACCCCAATTTTCTTCCCCTCTCTCCTAAAGACGTTGCCCTATTGCTAAGGTTTGGTCCAACAGGCATCAGCTGCCCTGTCCTTGCTTAAAGTGGTCACTCTTTAAATATTGGCCTAGAGAGTGAGGGGCAGCAGCTATTCAACTGCAGTGGGTATCACCACAGAGTTCCATTTAATCCTATTTTCACCTTTCATCCACAGAAACACACTTTCCAGCAAGAATAACTGGATATCAGTCAGAAACAGGAACACTGGCTGACCTTTCCCCTCCCTACCCTAGCCCATTGAGGCCATTTCTATCATATCACTACTCCTGGGCTAAGATCACCTTAGCTCAGCAAAGACCAGGGATTGAATGTTGCATGATGTTAATCTGTATGGCTCAGTTCAAATGAGCAGTGCAACAACCAATCACAGAGCTATAAAGGTGTTGAGGATGATCGGTGATTGAATTGTCACACACATCATACAATGGAAATGTTGATAGTTTATACAAGCAGGAATGTCTGTGCCTTTCTATGGCTCACTGGAGTATAGGACAGCAAATCTAATTTTGATGTTCTATAGCCTTTCCTATATGCTGAGACGAGATTTAACAAGAATTGACTTGTACACCTCGAAATTGGAGAAATGCTGAGGACCTGTTTAATGTTGAAGTGATGGGAAAAGTCCGGAAGGTGTTGTCTCATCTCTGAGGGAGAATTTTAAAATCCTCCGATCTGGTACAGGATGTAATTTGCCAAGATGATCTCTCAACATGTTCCTTGGGGCTGGTTGCGGAGTCTAGGATAGGGGGCATGGTCTAAAAATCAGAACCAGCCCTTTCAGGAGCGAAATTAGGAAATGCTTCTAGATACAAAGGGTGGCATTTAACAGTGCTGACAAGTGCGCCCGCCAAATTTAGTGCCAGTTAGGCACTTAACCTGGCGGCGGGGGTGGGCCTTTCCCGGGATAAAGGGTCCCTGGGGAGGTGGGGGTGGGGTTGGGCAGAAGTCCCACCCACCAAGAGCTACCAGCCAATCAGAGGCAGGCAGATCTTCATTACTGGTCAGTGCCACCGGGAGGGAGGTCCATGCTATTGGTACTACACCCAGCTGAGCTTCAGGATCACCATGCACCCAGCCACAGGTGAGTGATGGCAGGAGGGGTTCATGGGGTGGGGGGGATCAGCAGCAAAGGCCGGGGAGGGGGATGGCTCTCAACAGGCTGCCCCCTTCCCAATGCCGGGTCCCTCGATCAGGCACCGAGTGCCTGACAAGGCAGGACCCCACCCCAGCCGCCCATCAGGTGCCCACAAGCAAACATGTCAGGGTCTGCTTTTCAGGCTCCCTGCATGGTGAGTTTCCCACCTGCCACTGAGTAAATACCAGTAGTGTTGGGATGAGCCCCTTAAATGGGTATTAGTTGCCCACTTAAGGGCCTCAATTGACAGTGGTGCAGGAAGGCAGTCTGGACCCTCCCACAATGGACTTAACTGGGGCAAAGGTGGAAGGTGGGCCGGGCCCCTACCCTCCACCCTCCCGCCTGAGCCCTCCCCACCACCAAACTCGCCATGGGAGAAGGCATTAAATTCCACCCGGAGGGTGGGAGACGTTTAGAACTCTCTTCCGCAAACGCCAAACCAATTGTTGATTTTAAAGTTGAGATTAAAAGATTTTTGTTAATCAAATGTATTAAGGGATATGGGCAAAGCTGGATATATGAAGTTAGGCCACAGACCAGTCATTCTCTCATTTAATGGCTCGAGGGGTTAAATGGCCTAATTCCCATGTTCCTAACAGCAGCTAGCTTTGAAGATAAAAAGAATCTGAATGTAGTCTTAGAAAGTCCCAGCTTGCTTTACAGTCCATAAATTAATAATTGTTTGTCTTACTTTGTGACATGTGGGTTTTTTCAGTTGTATGTCATTAAACTTGTTGACAGCCAGAAACCCTTAGCTGGCACACATCGCATGTCTCTGACATTTCATTTGCTGAACAATATACTTCAATGTCCCAACTTTAGTCAGTGTTGTAAGATAAACAAAGTGGAATGCGGGATAACCTTAAACTAACCCACCAGATGGGAAACTGACCAGTTTTGCACTCCACCTCATGTTGCCCTCTGTTAACCTCAATCGAGAGTAAAATCGCATGGGCTTCCAACCAGGTGCATTCAGCTTTCCGCTGGGCGGGTTAAGTTAAAATTGCTCACTAATGCATGTGGCAGTAAGTGTAAATGACTGTAGCATGTTTTTGGTCTAGCATACCCTGGACCTAACCGTGTAGCACCTGACCTGGTATTGCTTGATGCCTGCGTTAGGGTTGGGTACCCGAAATGGATCATGTTCTATTTTCCAACAACCCCCACTGTGGTGTGCACAAAATTCAAATAATTTCCTTTTTACAAAAAGACTTGTTATTTACACACTTCTTTCACATAGTTGAAAGGACAAAGATGGAGCATGCATGCTGCTATTGCTAAAATGCACTTTATACTCTCTTTGGCTTCTACCATTAGCATTATCTAACCCAATGTGAGGGACAGAAAGTTACTGGCATAGCATCTGAACATCCCTCTTAAATCTTTATTAAGACATTACAAGAGGTTAGAAACTCCCAGACTATGTGAGAAATCCAGATGGTGGATGAAGGAAATTGCCAGGAAATGTCTCTGGCAATGAGGTAAGCAATGGCTGTTGTTCAATACTCAATGTGTTGCTTGACCTTGAGGTTTGAAAATCATTCATGCTCCATTTTTTGTATCCCTTTCTAACACCACATCAACTCCAACCAAAGCAGTTAAAAAATAATAATGGTATAATAACGCAAATAGGTGCAATTCTGACTAAGAGGTTTTTTCCATTTCCTCCTTTTGTCGGTCTCAAACTGATATTTCTGAGCTACTTACTGCCCCATTTAATAGTGTTTAAAGATGATTAATTCAAATTCTCTTGATGTTGGCCAAAGCATTTACACTCCACTGCTATTTGTTAATGAGCTGTATTTCTACATATCCGGTGACAATCTGTGGGAGGTAGTCAGATTTCACCACCTGTTATGATTAAAGCATTAAACAACATTTCTGCTTCTTATTTAATTTCCTGGTATTGCTGACATTATGGGCTAGATATTTGGTCACGCTTGGAGGTCCCCTAATGATGCACAGCTGGCCACTTCCTACATGGCCGGCACTGCGTTGCAATTGGAGAAGGGCACATGCGAGGGCGTCATCAACATACACTGGAAGGTCTTATATCAGCACTGTGCTGATGTCACACAGCCCAACTGGCTGATATAACACTGTGGTTCCAAATTTGGACCATGTAGGTCCTGTGTTTTTTCAAAGCCCTTCAAAGATCAGGTCTGAGGCCACAAGATGTGCCCTGCACTGGCATCCCTAGGAACTCGAATTTCAGGTAAAGTAATTTGTGACAACTTTTCTGTTACAAAGTGTCTGGCATATTTCTGGGGGTCTTTGTGTTGAGCTGCTAGAGTTGTTGCAGAGTGTTGCTCCATCAACACCACAAGGGCAGAGGAATAGGTGACCCGTTCACACAAAGGCAGCAACAGGTCGCTGGGGTTGTGGGGGGGGGGGTGGGGGGGGGGTGCGGGTGTGGGGCTGCAGCGAGGGCAAGCTCTGCGCCATTCTCTTTGCCATCTTAGGGCTGGGCTCCTCCATGCTTCTTGACAATGACAGGAGGCTGTCTGACAGGCCAGCTAATGCAGCCAGCATCTCAGTGCACTGGCCAAACATCTCTCCCATGCACGCTGTATCACTGAAGCCTTCATCCTCAGCAGCAAAGCCCGAGTTTGATCTCACCCTCTGGGGGGCAGACAAATAAACCTTTTACAAAAACAGAATTACTTGGAAAAACTCAGCAGGTCTGGCAGCATCGGCGGAGAAGAAAAGAGTTGACGTTTCGAGTCCTCATGACCCTTGAAGGGTCATGAGGACTCGAAACGTCAACTCTTTTCTTCTCCGCCGATGCTGCCAGACCTGCTGAGTTTTTCCAGGTAATTCTGTTTTTGTTTTGGATTTCCAGCATCCGCAGTAGTGTTTTGTTTTTATTAAATAAACCTTTTCTCATTTGGACATGTCTGGCCACCAACCCCCTTTTCACAATTCAGATTCTGGGAAGGAGAACAGATCATGAGTAAGTTTTATGAGTGAGATTACCAGTCCACTGGGTGGGTGGGTGGAGGGGGTGGGGGTGGGGCGGGGGGTGGGGGGAGGGGTGGGGGTTGGGGTTGGAGGAGGGGTGCTGGTAAAGGCACTTTTGTCAGTATAGTATCAAATCATATCCAAATGTATCAAACAATATATTACTTGTGGAGTGCAGCGACTGCTCCCTTGTAGGCAAATGCGTCGGCTGTTCTGTGCCAATAATGTTGCAGCTCAAAAATGAGATAGAAGGGCCAGTCAGGCTGGTTGCTTGGTGGTATTAGTTAGGACAGGTATGCTGTCTCGACAACAGATAGTTGAGGCCAACCTTATCATTACATTCAATAATGCACAGTGCTGGAGCATCAGCCTACATTATCTGTCAGTAAGCGGCAAATGTGCGATCGGCTGAGCTAATCTGATGTACAATACAAATGAGAGAGCATTCGTGGGCCCTTAACACAGTGGGGTAGGAAATTGAACTTGATAACACTAATTGAATTTTCTCACCTTGTTTTCGATGGAGAGGGAATGGGGAAACAACATTGAATTCGAGGCAAGCCGACAACTGTGGAACATGCAGCAGCAAGTCTGCTGTGTGCCTTCAGGTGAAGGAGTGAATGCAAAGTGTCCTTTTGAATGTACTAACAATGCTTTACTGTGCTCCTGGTAATTGCAGTTCTCTTCTCAAGTCTCCTGTTATATATTCCAACCATACACAAATATGCATTGGGTAGGAACCGGTGCTTTGAGGCGCCCAATGGTCGTCATAGTCACAGGGAAGAATTTTCCCCCCGTTGAGGGGGGGAAGTGCAGGAGCAGGCGCGGGCGGGCGCGGGTGGGCGTGCCTCCGATTGGTGCCCCCGATTGGGGCCGTGCCGCCATTTTACGTGGGTGGGCCAATTAAGGCCCGCCCAGCATGACATCTGCCAGGAAGCGCTGTGTGCTCCGTGTGCGGGTGGGGAGGGATGAATCCCTCAGCCGAGAGTGCACATGTGCGCGAAAGAGCCCACTCACCTCCCTGAGGCTAAATGCTGCCTCAGGGAGATCGGTGCTAAATTTAAAAATGGTGCTGGTGCAAAAATAAAATTCCCCTGACATGCCCCCTCATGACCTAAAGATCCTGGCCATAGAGTCATAGAGGTCTGCAGCACAGAAAAAGGCCCTTCAGCCCATCGAGTCTGCGCCAATCAAACAAGTACCTAACCATTCTAATCCCATATTCTAGCACTAGGCCCATAGCCTTGTATGCCATGGCATTGCAAGTGCACATCCAAATACTTCTTAAATGTTATGAGGGTTTCTGCCTCTACTACCCTTTCAGGCAGTGAGTTCCAGATTCCCACCACCCTCTGGGTGAACAAATTCTTCCTCACATCCCCTCTAAACCTCCTGCCCCTTACCTTAAATCGATGCCCCCTGGTTATTGACCCCTCCACCAAGGGGAAAAGTTCTTTCCTGTCTACCCTATCTATGCCCCTCATAATTTTATATGCCTCAATCATGTCCCCCCTCAATCTCCTCTTCTCCAGGGAAAATAACCCCAGTCTATCCAATCTCACCTCATAACTAAAACTCTCCAGCCCAGGCAACATCCTGATAAATCTCCTCTGCACTCTCTCTAGTGCAATCACATCCTTCCTATAATGCGATTCCAGAATTGCACGCAATACTCTAGCTGTGGCCTAACCAGCGTTTTATACAGTTCCAGCATAACCTCCCTGCTCTTATATTCTATGCCTTGGCTAATAAAGGCAAGTATATCATATGCCTTCTTAACCACCTTATCTACCTGTCCCGCTACCTTAAGGGACCGGTGGACATGCACACCAAGGTCCCACTGATCCTCGGTACTTCCCAGGATCCTACCATTCATTGTGTATTCCCGTGCCTTGTTTGTCCTGCCCAAGTGCATCACCTCAAATTTATCCGGATTAAATTCCACTTGCCACTGATCGGCCCATCGGACCAGCCCATCTATATCCTCCTATAATCTAAGGCTATCCTTCTCACTGTTCATGAAGAGTGCTATATAAATGCAGACCTTTTCCTCCTTCCCTAGTCCAGGGACTCTAAAGTTAGTTATTTCCATCCTATCAAGTCAGCTAATTCAGCACAATTAAGCCGGAAATCAAATCTAGACATTGCAGCTTTATACTGATCAGTTCCATTCTATACAGTGCATTCAGCAATTAAGCCAGAAGGAGCTTTGGGATTTTTAGTGTTCCGTTTTACAAATAGTCAAAAGGGAGTTGAGGGAAAAGAAGTGGAAGCTTGAGTGGTTTATAAATTCCAGCCGAACCTCAAGATATAAAAAAGAGCTTTGAATTACCTCCAGAATAGCCGTTTTTTTTAATGTGCATTCTATACATTTTAAGTCACTTTTATTCATGCCTCGCTGCTGTCAGATTATAAAACTGATAACAAACCTGCTCTGTATCATTGATCTGTGATGACATTCATAGTGAGGGATTAAAACCGGTGACACACTTGTTGCAGGTTTATTGAGAGAAATATCATCAGTTATTATGAAATTCTATAATTCACAATTATGTTATTTTATAACATTTGATCAAAATATCCTCATAGCCTAATTACTTTGTCTCCCCTGTGCTTGCTGACTTACATTGGCTCCCATTCCGGCAATACCTCAACTTTTAAATGTTCCTCCTTTTCAAACCCCTCTATGTCTTCACCCCCTCCTCCAGATGTCCTCATCTGTAATCTCCTCCAGCCCTACAACCCTCAAAAGACTCTGCGCTCCTCCAGTTCTGGGTTTCCTTGATTTTAATCACTCCACCATTGATGGCCAAATCCTCAGTTGTCTAGTCCCTCTGCAATTTTGTCCCTATTCATCTCAGTCTCTCTCCCTCTCTCCTCCTTTAACACCCTCCTTAAAACCCACTTCTTTGAGCAAGCTTATGGTCACCTGTTCTAATAGAACATATGTGGCTCAGTGCCTAATTTTTTGACCCTGTCTTTCACCTAGGGATCTTTTACTATGCTAAAGGCTCTATATAAATGCAAGTTGTTGTTGTTCATCTCATTGTTGCTTGTGGGATTGTGCTATGTGCTATTTTAAGGAGTTTTTTTAGAAGAGGTGAGAGAGGTAGCAAGACAGAGAGGCACAGGGAGAAATTTCAAAAGCTTAGGGCCTAGAAGGCAGGGCCAACAATGGTACAGCAAAGGAAGTTGGGGGTGCATGTGGCCAGAAATGGAGGAAGGTAGAGATTTGAGAGGGTTGTACAACTAGTGGAAATGACAGACAGAGGGAGGGGCAAGACCTTGGAGAAGTTTGAACACAAGTTTAAGAACTCTAAAATAAAAGCAAAAAGCTGCGGATGCTGGAAACCCAAAACAAAAATAAAAATACCTGGAAAAACTGAGCAGGTTTGACAGCATCTGCGGAGAGGAGCACAGTTAACGTTTCGAGTCCGTATGACTCTTCAACAGAACTAAGTAAAAATAGAAAAGAGGTGAAATATAAGTTGTTTTAAGGGGGGAGGTGGGGGGCGGGGTAGAGCTGGATAGAGGGCCAGTGATAGGTGGAGATAACCAAAAGATGTCATAGACAAAAGGACAAAGAGGTGTTGAAGGTGGTGATATTATCTAAGGAATGTGCTCATTAAGGGTAGAAAGCAGGACAAGCAAGGTACAGATAGCCCTAGTGGGGGTGGTGTGGGGTGAAGGGAAGGGATTGAAATAGGCTAAAAGGTAGAGATAAATCAATGGATGGAAATACATTTAAAAATGATGGAAATAGGTGGGTGGGAAAAGAAAAATCTATATAAATTATTGGGGAAAAAAGGGAGGGATCGGAAAGGGGGTGTGGATGGAGGAAAGAGTTCATGATCTAAAATTGTTGAACTCAATATTAAGTCCGGAAGGCTGTAAAGTGCCTAGTCGGAAGATGAGGTGCTGTTCCTCCAGTTTGCGTTGAGCCTCACTGGAACAATGCAGCAAGCCAAGGACGGACATGTGGGCATGAGAGCAGGGTGGAGTGTTGAAATGACAAGCGACAGGGAGGTCTGGGTCATGCTTGCGGACAGACCAAAACGGTCACCCAGTCTGCGTTTGGTCTCTCCAATGTAGAAGAAACCGCACTGGGAGCAACGAATGCAGTAGACTAAATTGAGGGAAGTGCAAGTGAAATGCTGCTTCACTTGAAAGGAGTGTTTGGGCCCTTGGACAGTGAGGAGAGGGGAAGTAAAGGGGCAGGTATTGCACCTTCTGCGGCTGCATGGGAAGGTGCCGTGGGAGGGGGTTGAGGTGTAGGGGATGATGGAGGAGTGGACCAGGGTGTCCCAGAGGGAACGATCCCTGCGGAATGCCGCCGGGGTGTGAAGGGAAGATGTGTTTGGTGGTGGCATCATGCTGGAGTTGGCAGAAATGGCGGAGGATGATCCTTTGAATGCGGAGGCTGGTGGGGTGATGAGTGAGGACAAGGGGGACCCTATCATGGTTCTGGGAGGGAGAGGAAGGTGTGAGGGTGGATGCGCGGGAGATGGGCCGGACACGGTTGAGGGCCCTGTCAACCACCGTGGGTGGAAAACCTCAGTTAAGGAAGAAGGAAGACAAGTCAGAGGAACTGTTTTTGAAAGTGGCATCATCAGAACAGATGCGATGGAGGCGAAGGAACTGAGAGAATGGGTTGGAGTCCTTACAGGAAGCGGGGTGTGAGGAGCTGTAGTCAAGGTAGCTGTGGGAGTCGGTCGGCTTGTAATGAATATTGGTGGACAGTCTATCACCAGAAATTGAGACAGAGAGGTCAAGGAAGGGAAGAGAAGTGTCAGAGATGGACCATGTGAAAATGATGGAGGGGTGGAAATTGGAAGCAAAATGAATACATTTTTCCAGGTCCAGACGAGAGCATGAAGCAGCACTGAAGCAATCATCGATGTACCGGAGAAAGAGTTGTGGGAGGGGGCCGGAGTAGGACTTGAACAAGGAATGTTCCACATACCCCATAAAGAGACAGGCATAACTGGGGCCTATGCGGGTACCCATAGCCACACCTTTTATTTGGAGGAAGTGAGAGGAGTTTAAGGAGAAATTGTTCAGTGTGAGAACAAGTCCAGCCAGACGGAGGAGAGTAGTGGTGGATGGGGATTGTTCGGGCCTCTATTCGAGGAAGAAGCGGAGAGCCATCAGACCATCCCGGTGGGGGATGGAGGTGTAGAGGGATTGGACGTCCATGGTGAAGAGGAGGCGGTTGAGGCCAGGGAACTGGAAATTGTTGATATGATGTAGGGTGTCAGAGGAATCACGGATGTAGGTGGGAAGGGACTGGACAAGTGGAGAGAGAATGGAGTCAAGATATCAAGAAATGAATTTCGTGGGGCAGGAACGGGCTGACACGATCAGTCTGCCGGGACAGTTCTGTTTGTGGATTTTGGGTAGGAAGTAGAAGGTGGCCGTCCGAGGTTGGGAGACTATCAGGTTGGAAGCTGTGGAAGGAAGATCTCCAGATGAAATGAGGTCAGTAACAGTCCTGGAAACAATGGCTTGATGTTTAGTGGTGGGGTCATGGTCCGGGGAGGTAGGAGGAAGTGTCTGCGAGTTGACGCTCAACCTCTGCGAGGTAGAGGTCAGTGTGCCAGACAACAACAACACCACCTTTGTCAGCAGGTTTGATGACAATGTCAGGGTTGGACCTGAGAGAACGGAGTGCAGCAAGGTCAGAGAGAGACAGGTTAGAGTGGGTGAGAGGAGCAGAGAAATTGAGACGACTAATGTCACGCCGACAGTTCTCAATGAAAAGATCAAGAGAAGGTAAGAATCCGGAGGGAGGGGTCCAGGTGGAGGGAGAATATTGGAGGCGGGTAAAAGGATCCGTTTCAAGCCCTATTCCTCTTTCCTTGTGTGGTTATCTATCTTCCCATTAAATGAATCAATGCTATTTACCTCAACTATTCCTTGTGGCAGTGAGCTCTGCCCTCTGATCACTCCCAGGCTAGAGAAGTTTCTTCTGAAATTTCTATTGAATTAATTTGAGACTACCATATCTATTTTTAGTTTTGGACTCCCTCGACAAGTGGAACCATTTTCTCTACTGATATAGAATCAATCCAGTCAATAGGCAGCAGAGACTTTCAGATGACCCCTGTAACTACAGTTGGCTCATATTAGTAAATATAGACATTACCAAGGCCCTCTTGATCTAGGGTTTAATATCAATTGCTCCATAAAGGAGATCGTAGCTGACAAATTGTTCACTTAACTCCCGTTACACATGAAAGTGCTGGGATTTATGTTACTATTGGTAATCATTAGCAATGTCGAGGCGCTTTAAGATTTGTAAACAATCTCTTGGTTTTATAAGCTGTTGTGGTGATGAAAGCACATGGTGCATTGTGCTTAAGAAATGGTAACCAATATTTGATAGGGGCAAATGGATTCCTATCAGAATAAATCATTGGACCAAGAGAAACATGTACTAAGGAGCTGAGGACTCAGAGGTACCTGTGTCAGACTATTTTGAAAAGCTCTTTCTGCAACCCGACAGCACTGCCTCCCTTATCTGGATTCTATTCTTTTGTATTAATACTCTCATGTTTTGGTTGTAAAAAATAGAATTCAGTGAAACAGTGAAAAATTGTTTCTTGTTCAAGAAGTAATCAGTGAAAAAAGTAAGCAAAAGTTAAGTATTTTTACACAGTTTTGTGAACATTTTCACGGCTGCCCTTTCATTATAGGCTGTTTTCAAAAAAAGAAAGACGCATTTATATAGCGCTTTTCACAACCACTGGACGTTTCAGAGCACAACTGATGTTCTTGAAGGGTAGTCACTGTTGTAACGTAGGAAATGCAGCAGCCAATTTAAGCATATCAAGCTCCCCCAAAAAACAACCTGACAATGACCATGTTTTTTGTGATGTTGGTTAAGGAATAAATATTCACCACGACATCAGGGATTAACTCCCTTGCTCTTCTTCAAAATGGTAGCTTGAGGTCTTTTACGTTCACTTGAGCAGACAGGTTCTTAGTTTAACATTGCACCTGAAAAGGGTTTTAGACAACTTTTAGGCGTGTTAGGGAAGACAGCTCTACTTTACAAGCTATTTAAACACCCCTCACTCCCCTCCCCACCCCACCCCCTACGCTCCAGACATTCTTTGAATATTGTCATCAGTCAGAGTCCCATGATTGACCAGCTTAATGAGGCCAGTAGTGCCTTTTGGTGTACCTCCTTTCCACAGTTAGTTCGAAGACACATATTGATGAATCATTCTGGCTGTAACCTATGATGACAAATATCATCATTGTTTTCCACACACCTAGTTGGTGAGTCCAGTGTGTAGTCTGATTCTGAGCCATTCAGAAGGTGCTGACCCCTATGGATGGGAATACTTAGTCTTGTGAAGCTGCCCCATGCACTGTGTACAGCTTTCCAGAGGGGCCAGTAATATGTACTCAACTGGGGCGATGGACACTGTGGTGGTGCAGCATTGTGGTGACTAGGAGGAGTGCTCTCAATCATTAACGCGCCAAGATTATCATGTTTTCGAAGGCTGAAAGGGCATCTTTTTGGTGTGAAGTTTATGCCCATTAAGATGAAAAATGTTAGCACATGGAGAATGGAACACCATCCACTTTGGGAACCCTGTACTTCAAAGCTCCCAAATTCTTCCAGACCAGGTCAGAGAAAGGGGAGGGTAAAGTTCGCTCTACATGAATGCACTATGCAAACAAACTGCCCTCGGTGTTTTAACCTAGTGGCTTCCTGACAATGTTTGCTAATAAAAATGGACATGGGACTTAACATCTGACACTGACCTGAGGTCACCTATAGCACCGTTGCATACTCCATCCTGCTCATGAGTAGCAGCACTGCATGGTTCCCGAGGTTGCTAAGGTCAAATTGATCGACTTGGGCTCTTGCACTGGCGGAACAGGTTTGAGCTACCTCATCACTATTCTGACTGCCTCAATCCTCGGGTCTTTTGGTGGATTGTGAAGATTGGGGAAGCCAGCAAAGAATGAGACAGGAGTTTGAGAAATGTTTGAGAAATAGTTGACTCAGAAAATGAGGCATATCTATTTTTCAGAACCCATTCCATTCCTGCAAGGGAGCGTTTTCTTTCTGTTAAAGTTCGGTCAGTATTGTGAGTAATAAAACAAAAACAGAATTACCTGGAAAAACTCAGCAGGTCTGGCAGCATCGGTGGAGAAGAAATCAGTTAACGTTTCGAGCCTTCATGGCCCTTCGGCAGAACTGAAGCATAGTTAGAAGAAGGGAGAAATATAAATTGGTTTAAGGTGGGTGGGGTGGGGGGGCGGGGAGAGAGAGAGACATTGAGGGTGTGGTGATTGTGGAGATGAGCAGATAATCAAAAGATGTCACAGACAAAAGGGTCAAAGAGGTGTTTTGTCTGAGAAAAGTGCTAATTAAGAATGGAAGACAGGATATTCAAAGTACAGCTCTAGTGGGGGTGGGGTGGAAAGGCTAACAAGGTTTTAGTTTTAGATTTAAAAATAATGGAAATAGGTGGGGAAAGAAGAATCTATATAAATTATTGAAAAAAAAAAGCCGGGTGGGGGGGGGGTTGAAGAAACGGGGTGGGGATGGGGGGAGGGGGAGTTTAAGATCTAAAGTTGTTGAATTCAATATTCAGCCCAGAAGGCTGTAAAGTGCCTAGTCGGAAGATGAGGTGCTGTTCCTCCAGTTTGCGTTGGGCTTCACTGGAACAATGCAGCAAGCCAAGGACAGACATGTGGGCAAGAGAACAGGGTGGAGTGTTAAAATGGCAAGCGACAGGGAGGTTTGGGTCTTTCTTGCGGACAGACCGCAGGTGTTCCGCAAAACGGTCGCCCAGTTTGCGTTTGGTCTCTCCAATGTAGAGGAGACCACATTGGGAGCAACGAATGCAGTAGACTAAGTTAGGGGAAATGCAAGTGAAATGCTGCTTCACTTGAAAGGAGTGTTTGGGCCCTTGGACGGTGAGGAGAGAGGAAGTGAAGGGGCAGGTGTTGCATTGTGAGTAATAGACTGGTAGGGGGATAAGTGTAAATGCTGCTGTTCTACAACTCACCAGGCAAGCAATCATTAATCCATTTATAATTTCTGTAGTGTGTGCCAGTGCTGAATGAGAAATATATTGGGAGAAATAAAGTATTCAGTCATATGTGCGAGCCATTTTAAGCGGAGTGCCAGCAGTTGGACCCGACACTTGCTTGTCTATGACTGCAGATGAAAATCAAAGACTGAACAGACGAGGGCTATCTCTTCTCTAGAAAAGAACAGGCTGAGGGCTGACCTCATTGAGGTCTTTAAAATTATGAAGGGGTTTGATAGGGTAAAGGTAGAGAAAATGTTTCCACTTGTGGAGCAGTTTAAAACTAGGGTCGGAATTTTAGGGCCCCTCCCACCAGCAGGATCATCCGTTCCCGCCAAGGTCAATGGAGTTTTGAATGGCTCGCTGCATTTTACGGCTCTGAAGGAGACTCATACCGACCCGAAACGTTAACTCTGTTTCTCTCTCCAGACCTGAGTTTTTCCAGCATTTTATGTTTTCATTTCAGGTTTCCAGCAACCTCAGTATTTTGCTTTTCTTTTATCAAACTCTGCTGACCTCTGTGGGATGGGGGTACCTCATCTTGCAAAGCTGCCCATTCACTGTGGATCCCAGAAGAGAGCAGCGGCACGAAGGGTCCAGGATGCACAAGTTGGCGAAGCCCGAACTGAGGTGGACGACAGTGTCACCGTATAATTGAGGATGAACGGGGAGGAGAATAATGGGAGGGGAGGGGCAAGAATGAGACACCATCAGTTGACCTTCCCATCTGTTTTTGAGCTGTCAGTATTTAGGTGACGGTGATCGGTTTTGGGGAAGGCTGTTGCCTTCTGCATATTTCTCGAGGTTGGTGTGGATGAGAATGGGTCAGGTTTCCAACCTCAGAAGAGCATTTCCGACTAGGATCAATGTGACATTCCTCCAGCACCAGACAACCTCTAAGCTGTCAATTAGGAGCTGTTCTTCCCACTTGAAACTTAGCTGGGATTACTCAAAATCAGGCCAATTGGCAAATACCCATAAACTTACAATCTTCACCCTCAGTACAATTCATGTTTAATGATATTGTAAGAATATACTAACAAACCAGATTGGGCTGAATCTTAACTTCCAAAAACGTTTGGTTGCGGGCATGCTGGGGGTTAAAATGCAAACAATCTGGAAAAAGAACCGAACTTACCCAATTCTGGTTTTAATGGAGGTGGGACATGGGGCAGGGACTGATCAGCTGTCCATTTAAATATAATGAGGCTGTGTGTCTTCATTTTAATAATCTTTTCATTTTTAACTACAGGCGGCCAGGCTTTCCAGGCCTTGGAAAACTCAGCAGCTTAACAGAGGTGAGAAGGGATGAATTAATGAGGGAGGTGTCTTTACAGCACTGCTTGTGGGCCAAGAAGATAGGAGAGCTTCCTTCAGGCCTAACAAGCTATCTTATAAACCACCACCTCAGTGATCTGGTTGTCCCACTCAGTCAACAGCGAACTCACCCTCATCACTATCTGCTCCCCCAGACCACCAGCCGACCCTTCCCCTACGATCAGAACCACCGAGGCCATCATGTGACTCTCATCCCATGGTCGGGAGCACCAGACTACCAATGGGTGCCCCGTGGAATTGGGATCCTACCCCCATGATTGAAACCACCCCCACCACCACCCCCATCCCCCCAAGGGGAAAATGCCTTCCTAATTCAAACAGGAGCCCACCTGAACCCACCCCGATCTTTCTCACTCCCCAATACACCTACCTCATCTCGCAGGCTGTGCCCTGTGAAGCAGGCTTCGTGCCTGAGCGGCCTCTGGCACTTGTAGGCAGGAAGCCCACAGAAAAAAAATAAAGGAGTTAAATTCTGTGGGACGCATGGGAAAGAAAATTGTTCTGAGAGTTTCCCAACCTCACAACAGCTCACCCATCCTCCCCCAACTCTTGCACAGAACTCGCCGCCAGGCTGAAATCCAGCCTATAGATTGACCACACGTTCCTTCCTTTAATTATTGTCTCTAATAACTCTACAAGCTTTTAAATCCACTGATAATTGGACTCCACGCTCCAATATTCCCCCAGGGTTCCACTCATTCTGAAACTGGCTCATAATTGTCCACAGCCCCAACAGATCCTGCATTTTGTCTTTCCATTGAGCTTGTGTGGCTGATAACAGGCATTGGGCTGAGGTCATCAGCTGTTTTAAATGCTGTAGCTCTTGATTCTAGGTTAGTCATTAAATTATTTTGTAGCTTTTTTTCTCTGCTCCCAATGGCAAGGATGCTATAATTACCCAGCTTTGTTTGCAGTATTCTACAGTGCAACCTGCCATTTACCACCAATCACTGGTCCTAATACAGCAAATACACAACGCTCAGTTTAACTGATAGCAGCGTCAGAGCAAGCCCTCACTGTTTCGAATAATCCTTTCACCCCAGGACATGCAGACATAACTGCCAAACTCCACATTAAGGGAGGAGAACTTTAAGACAAAAGCACAGCACTGGTAAATCTGTTTAAAGAGCTGTTGTTGCCATGGTAATGCATCTTACAAGACAGCTTTTTTACTGAAAAACCTAAGCGAAGATTGGAGCTAAACGTGTAGGGCACCACCTAGATTGGAAAGAATAGGATCAGAAGATGAGGCAAATCAGGAATTAATGGTCAGGCAATGCCAAATTAATTTCCTTAAAAACCGGCTGGGTATAAAAGGAAGGAAAGGATGGGAGATGGTGAGGAGTTCCACAATTTCAAGTTCCTAAGAAAGAGTAAGTTGATGTTTATGAGTGAATCTTACTTCCAATCAGCCACACTTTAGAGAATCGGTTGACGTTTCAGAGCTGTACTGAGGGTGTGCTGTTTTGTCGGAGGTCTCTCCCTTCAGGGAAGTTGTTCAAGCAAAGCCCGTCTGCCCTCCCAGGCGGACGTAAAAGATCCCATGGCAGTATTTGAAAAGAGAGCAGTGAGTTATCTCAGTGTCGTGGCCAACGTTCATACATGTACCAAAGTCATCAGAACAGGCACCGGTATCACGGACCACAGCTCCCGTTCCAGCAACATATTGAATTTAGAGTTCTTAAGCAAAAATAAAAATACCTGGAAAAACTCAGCAGGTCTGGCAGCATCTGCGGAGAGGGACACAGTTAACGTTTCGAGTCCGAATGACTCTTCAACAGAACTAAGTAAAAATAGAAAAGAGGTGAAATATAAACTGGTTTGGGGAGGTTGTGGGGCCGGGGGTGGGGGGGGGGTGGGGGGGGGGTAGAGCTGGATAAGGGCCAGTGATAAGTGGAGATAACCAAAAGATGTCATAGACAAAAGGGCAAAGAGGTGTTGAAGGTGGTGATATTATCTAAAGGAATGTGCTAATTAAGGGTAGAAAGCAGGACAAGCAAGGTGCAGATAGCCCTAGTGGGGGTGGTGTGGGGGAAAGGGATCGAAAAAGGCTAAAAGGTAGAGATAAAACAATGGATGGAAATACATTTAAAAATGATGGAAATAGGTGGGAAAATAAAAATCTATATAAATTATTGGGGGAAAAGGGGAGGATCGGAAAGGGGGTGGGGATGGAGGAGAGAGTTCATGATCTAAAATTGTTGAACTCAATATTCAGTCCGGAAGGCTGTAAAGTGCCTAGTCGGAAGATGAGGTGCTGTTCCTCCAGTTTGCGTTGAGCTTCACTGGAACAATGCAGCAAGCCAAGGACGGACATGTGGGCATGAGAGCAGGGTGGAGTGTTGAAATGGCAAGCGACAGGGAGGTCTGGGTCATGCTTGCGGACAGACAGCAATGCCCCCAACCCATAAATGAATTTTTAACAAATTTAAAAAGTAGCTTTTTGGCTGTAAAATGCTTTGAGACAGCTTAAGGTTGTGAAAGGCGCTATATAAATGCAAGTCTTTCTTTCATTAAAGTGACATGCTCAACTTCAGCATGGGTATGATATGGTACGGTTGTAAATATCAGAGTTGGGCTGCTCAATATGAAGGAAGCCACTAACATTGTTGAGGGCACAGATGAAGCCCTGACCTTTCGCGTTCATTCTTCTCCCTTTCTTTTCCTCTCACTTTAGCTCCAAATGTCCTTTGCAGGCAACTATTAGTTTTGTAGGCTTGGCTCTTTAAGTAGACAACCCACACAGACAACGAGTTTCTTGGCCAGTCTCCAAGGTGCAGCCTCAGTGCATGTTGTGACTAGCAAAGAAAATGATCATTTACTTGCCTGAAAGGATAATCCCACGTCTCTGATATATGGAGTGCTTCACGTCATCCAAGTATTGAAGATTTATTATGGGTGTGTATGAGAGACAGGCAATATACCTCAGAGTGTATAATTCGCTTGAAGGAGTTACAGGACATCATCTCATAAAGGCATAGACTGGAATTTTCCAGACACCCCCACCCTCACCCCCGCGATGAGTCCCCGTACGGTGGGGGGGCCAGTGAGCCACTGAAATCTCCATTCACATTGTCGGGACCGGAAGATCCCACCAGCATGAGGGGCTGGAAGATTCCAGCCATTGAGTCATTATGAGACCATTCAGCCCGTCGAGTCCATACTGGGTCTCTATTGAGCAATCCAGTCATGCCCGTTCCCCTGCACTGCCCCCTCTCTACCTACTTTCTAACTTAATATCTTCAATTAATTATTACCTTCAACAATTCATTGAGAAAAAAATTCTGATACATCTTGGAGAACCATTGTCTTCAGAAACTGTACAAGTTTTCTAATTATATATAGTGACGCCATTGGATTCCCTTGCATTACAGCTTTGAAATTTACTTCTAAATATCCTTTGTTTTCCCCAGCTGTAATTAAGATTGTTACAAATCCACTGAGTTTCTTATGTTAGCCAAATGCTGCAGGACCTGTTTCCGTTCTTAGGTTCTGGTAATCATTATCCTGGTCAGCTATTCTTCTTCCAGTGGCCGGAATTTTCCAGCGCTGGTGGGGTCTTCCGGTCTCGCCGATGTGAACGGAGGTTTCAGTGGCTCGCTGGCCCCCATCACAGGGGGAAACCCACCGCGGGAGGGCACGAGGATTCTGGTCAGTGTTTCTATCCGAATGTAAGAGCCTAAGAAATAGGGACAGGAGTAGGCCATCTGGCCCCTCAAGCCTGCTCTGCCGTTCGATAAAATCATGGCTAATTTAGCTGTGGCCTCAACTCCACTTTCCTGCCTACTTTCCACAAACCTTGACTCCTTTGTCGATCAAAATTTAGCATAGCCTGGAACTTGTTGCTGGCACTGTGGGCATCGAGTTTTTAATTTGAGAATGCCCACACGAAACGGAATTATATCTACTCTTTCCAATATGCATCAAAAGACAGCAACATCTGTGTTTTACACTTTACACAATTAGGTCATAACAATAAAGTTTTACAGCTGCCTTGATGCCAGCTGTGGCTCCGTGGGTAGCATTCTCACCTGTGAGTCCAGAATGTTGTGGTTTCGAGACTTGGGCACATAACCCAGACTGACAGTCTAAGGCAACACTGAGGGGGTGCTGCACGGTTGACGATGACATCTTTTAGATGAGACGTTAAAGTAAGGCCCCGCATGCCCTCTCAAGTGAGTGTAACATGTTCCAATGCACTTTTGAAGAAAAGCGGGGGAGTTCTGGAGTCTTGGCTGAAATTTATACCTCAGCCATTGGGACGAGGGTGGGGGCAATTGTCCAAACACCTTGGAAACAAGGGGAAATAGCAAAAAAATGCATCAGGCTGGCTCCTCTTTGTGTGTTCCTACCTCTTTGCATTTTTACCAGAGACAGCTTCAGATCGGTGATGGCTCCAATTGGAGCAGAAGAGCTAAAGCTAAGGAGTTTCTTTGGGTCTCACCTTTCTGTCACTGAAGTGGCATAGCAATGTTTCAGACCTTCCCAATGGCAGCTTGAGGTGGGCACCCACAATGTGCCCTTGTAACCACAATCCGTCTGCCCCTGCAATGTGAATGATCCATCCCTGGGAATTGGGCGGGGGAGTCTATTTTAGGACTAGGCAGGCAGGAAACTTGCTCCGCTGTACTCAGCTGACTGTATGGACCCCTAGGAATTTTCGGCTAGTAATCTTCATTCCACAAACATTCACTCCCTCCACCACCGACACACAGTGGCAGCAGTGTGTACCATCAACAAGATTCACTGCAGAAATTCACCAAAGCTCCTTAGACAGCACCTACCAAACCCACATCCACTACCATCTAGAAGGACAAGGGCAGCAGATACATGGGAACACCACCACCTGGAAGTTCCCCTCCAAGCCACTCACCATCCTGACTTGGAAATATACCGCCGTTCCTTCACTGTAACTGGGTCAAAATCCTGGGACTCCTTCCCTAACAGCACTGTGAGTGTATCTACACCACACGGACTGCAGTGGTTCAAGAAGGCAGCTCACCACCACCTTCTCAAGGTCAATTAGGAATCGGCAATAAATGCTGTCCTAGCCAGTGACGCCCACATCCTGTAAATAAATTTAAAACAACAGTGCAGAGGAGGATAAAAAAGCACAGAATGTTTCACTTTTATTTGAAATTTCACTCCAAAAATGGAAGGTTTCCATATGTGCCTCATAGTGGTGATGATGTTTCATTACTAGCTCATGGCCAAGACTCGAGAGCATAACTAAATCCCTTAGATCAAACAAAGTTTATCTCTCCTGCTTATAATTCAGTGCTCAAAGCAGAAATTGTAAAAAAAATTGCCTATGACACAAAACCAGTTGCTAATCATACCATGCCTCCAAGTCAAAATCCACCTGAATTGTCAGATTCCTTTCTGGTTCAAACACAATCAGCAATCTCTGACATGCCATGAGTGCAAATTTAAAGAAGATGCAGACAAAAGTGGATCATCTTGAATATTTTATAGGTTGTGGAGCTATGTAACATGTTTATTTATCACATAAAGAATTTACAGTGTGTAGTTTTCCAACATATTGATAAAGAAGGTTTTAACATCCCCCTCTTATGTTCTTAAATTTTGTAAAGGGGTTGGGAAGCCTCCTGCATGATATTAGCAAAGAATGTATTAACATGTTTATGCATGAGATTGACTGATTCTCTTTGTTTAACCCTCTTGTAAAATCAGATAAGAAGTTCCCGAAGATGCTGAACAAAGAGATTCTAAACCAAAGTGTTGACATGTTTGTTACAAATACTGCACAGTGTGATTTCAACCCAAATTATTGTTGAAGATTTTCAGGTTCTGATTCAGTTGAGGTACTGACTTCACAATGAACAATAAGAGACCAGATACTGTTCACCAAAAGAAGCACCCTATTTGATTCAACAATTTGAAAAACTCCAGGCGGTGATTATCAGAAAACACAAAATTCAATTGATTGCAGCCTATATCTTGGCCCAGGTGGAAATTTATTTTTTATTCATTCACGGGATGTGGGCTTCGCTGGTTGGGCCAAAGTTTATTGCCAATCCCTAGTTGCTCTTGAGAAGATGGTGGTGAGCTGTATTCTTGAACCACTGCAATCCATGTGGTGTAGGTACACCCACAGTGCTGTTAGAAAGGGAGTTCCAGGATTTTGACCCAGCGACAGTGAAGGAACAGCGATATATTTCCAAGTCAGGATGGTGATTGACTTGGAGGGGAGCTTCCAGCTGGTGGTGTTCATACCTATCTGCTACCCTTGTCCTTCTAGATGGTAGTGGTCGTGAGTTTGGAAGGTGCGGTCAAAGGAGTCTTGGTGAATTCCTGCAGTGCATCTTGTAGATGGTACACACTGCTGCTACTGTGCGTCAATGGTGGAGGGAGTGAATGTTTGTGCACGTGGAGTCAATCAAGCGGGTTGCTTTGTCCTGAATGGTGCCAAGCTTCTTGAGTGTTGTGGGATCTGCACTCATACAGGCAAGTGGAGAGTATTCCATCACACTCCTGACTTGTGCCTTGTAGATGGTGGACAGGCTTTGGAGGTGGGTTACTCATCGCACGATTCCTGCTCCATGTGGTGTAGGTACACCCACAGTGATGTTAGAAAGGGAGTTCCAGGATTTTGACCTAGCGACAGTGAAGGAACAGCGATATTTTTCCAAGTCAGGATGATGATTGACTTGGAGGAGAGCTTCCAGGTGGTGGTGTTCATACCTATCTGCTGAGTGTTGTGACCTGCTCGTGTAGCCACAGTATTTATATGGCTAGTCCAGTTCCGATGAATTGGCATTGCATCAGCCAAAGAGCCAAACAACACAACTGTTGGAATCTTGACAACTTTGAAAGCAAATGCCATCATAACAAAACAGAGCAAGAAAATTGCACGAGGATGATTTAAAACTTAAAAAAGTGGTGCCATTGCAGTTTTCACTGCTTCTGATCAATAAACATGGTAATGGTAAGATCATTTTGTTTGACCATTATAGTTATTACCAGCCCTATCTTTCTCTGTAGGCCAGTAATGAGCATCTCAAGGCTGGTAATGAGCATAGCTGTTGCCAAGAAGCCATTGCTTTATTATTTTTGAGATTAATCAGTATTTGCTTCAATGTAAAAGCCAGCTGTGACTCCGAGTGCCTGGATATACGGAGACGTGACCATTCATCATAGGAGTTGGAATGGGGGTTTTTCGATACTGTGAACTAGAAAAACTCCCTTTGCACCCCATTAGCCAAACATCCTGATTATTAATACAAAAGCAAAATACTGCAGATGCTGGGAATCTGAAATAGAAACAGAAAATGCTGGAAATACTCAGCAGGTCAGGCAGTATCAGTGGAGAGAGAAACAGAGTTAACGTTTCAGGTTGATGATCTTTCATCCTTTCAATGAAAGGTTTTGATGAAAAGCTCTGGTGAAAGGTCATCGACCCCAAATGAAAAGTCAACTTTGTTTTCCTCTCCACCTGTCCTGTCAATCGATGATCTATGCACATATACTCCCAAGTCTTTCTGCTCCTGCACCCCCTTCAATTTAAATACCCACTGAGTATTTCCAGCATATTTTGTTTTTAATCCTGATTATTAATGCGTTCAGAAATATGCTACTACATATAGTACTCTGCAAAATCTTTATACATGGCTGTTCTAAAAATGACGGATATTTCTCAGCTCAATTTTAACTTGTGGCGTACATGGACTTTGAAAAGGCATTTGACACAGTGCCGCACAACCGACTTGTGAGAAAAGTTATTGCTCATGGAATAAAAGGGACAGTAGCAACGTGAACACAAAATTGGCTGAAAAATAGGAAGCAGAGAGTAATAGTCAATGGATATTTTTCGGGCTGGAGGAAGGTTTGTAGTGGAGTTCCCCAGGGGTTGGTATTGGGACCCTTGCTTTTTCCTGATATACATTAATGATCTAGATCTTGGTGTGCAGGGGACAATTTCAAAGTTTGTGGTTGATACGAAGCTTGGGAGTGTTGTGAACCGCGAGGAGGGCGGTGTGGAACTTCAAGAAGACATAGACAAGTTGGTGGAGTGGGCAGATAGATGGCAGATGAAGTTTAATGCAGAGAAGTGTGAGGTGATGCATTTTGGTAGGAAGAACATGGAGAGGCAATATAAAATAAGGGGTGAAATTTTGAAGGGGGTGCAGGAGCAGAAAGACTTGGGTGTATATGTGCATAGATCATTGAAGGTGGCAGGACAGGTGGAGAGAGCAGTTAATAAAACATATAGTATCCTGGGCTTTATTAATAGGGGCATAGAGTACAAGAGCAAGGAGGTTATGCTGAATTTATATAAGACCCTTGTTAGACCTCGGCTGGAATATTGTGTACAGTTCTGGGCACCATATTATAAGATGGATGTGAACACATTGGAGAGAGTGCAGAAGAGGTTTACAAGAATGGTTCCAGAGATGAGAAACTTCAGCTGTGAGGATAGATTGAGGAGGTTGGGACTGATCTCCTTGGAGAGAAGAAGGTTGATTGGAGATTTGATAGAGATGTTCAAAATCATGGGGAGACTGGACAGAGTAGATAGGGAGAAGCTGTTCCCATGCGTAAAAGGATCAAGATCGAGAGGGCACAGATTTAAAGTGATTTGCAAAAGAAGCAAGTGTGACGTGAGAAAAACTTTTTCACACAACGAGTGGTTCAGATCTGGAATGCGCTGCCTGGAAATATGGTGGAGGCAGGTTCAATCAAGGCATACAAGAGGACATTAGATGATTATTTGAATAGAAACAACGTGCAAGGTCATGGGGAAAGGGCAGGGCAAAGGCACTAGGTCATAATGCTCATTTGAAGAGCTGGTGCAGACATGATGGGCTGAATGGCCTCCTTCTGTGCTGTTAAAATTCTATGATTCTTGTGAAAATCTCGCCGGGGGGAAGAACATAGTTCTTCTCACATGGTTGCAGCATTGCACAAGCTGGTTAGAATGAGTCAATAGTTGCAACCAGTTTGGGAGGGGTGGGGGAGGCGTGGTGGTGGAGACAATATTTCTCAAACATGACATGGTTATACATTTTCAACAATAATTTGAACATGTTTGTGGATTCATCCTCGACATGCTGGAATAAATGGGTCAAGTCAAATTCTAGTCCTGACATAAATTTTAAACAAAATATTTTTGTTGTTTGCTGGACAGAGATCAAAGGATTACCTCAGAGGGCCAGATAGATACAGCCACCCACAGGCATCTGCAGGGAGTAGGAGGAAACAGAGGAATATGCAAAAACATTTTCTATCTAAATCTACCACATGCAGTGAAGCATCATAATTAGTGGTCTTTTTGTACTGACCCTCAACAGACATGATCTGTGGCGTGTTGTGTGCTCCTCCTCAGGTATTTAATAAAGGAATAGTTCTTTTAAACACTACAAAAGCATTCCCACTCAAAACAAAGAGGCAAAAAAATTTACATTTTGTTCACAAAAGATACTTTTCACCTGGAAGTGGGTCCTGATTTCATCTGGCTTCAGAATTCTAGTTTATAATACTTAGTATTCATAATTCACAAGATCAGTCTTGTTAGATGGTTTAGATGGCAGAGGCTATATGTATATTCAAAAGTTACCAGGGCAACACAATTTCCAGAGAAAAGGTTAACTGCGAGGTTGAATGAGCTGCACTATGAATACAATTATTTCTTATTGTATTTATCTGTTGGGTTACATAAGTGATGTAGATCCTGTCCTTTGATCGGTTCAAAAGGTATATGTTTACCCTATAGTTACTTTATATGAAGGGTTGCTTCATTTGGTTCACATCATTAATTTGATCCGTGTAACAGATCCATGATCCCTGAGAGATGTAATTTTAGCAGGTTTCTCCTCCCCTTCCTCCAGGACAGGCAGAGTGATGCAGTAGATTTCTTTATCAGCCCACAGACTTGTTTAGTCAGGTTTGTGTCCGTAGATCCCCCCTCTGAAGAATTACTGATCTCGGTCTAGCCAAGAAACCAGAAAGGTTACCACAAGACGCGAGGAAAGATATCTTGGGTCACTTGTTAGGTTTCGTGACTACAGCCAGTCTTCAAAACAAGCAGGATGCCTTGTGTTTGGACATAAAGTGGCAAAATCTCTTTCTGCGCCGTGTCCAATGTTTTTAATAAAAGCAAAAGCACTGCAGATGCTGGAGATCTGAAATAAAGACAGAAAGTGCCGGAAAAACTCAGCAGGTCTGGTGGCATCTACGGAGAGAGAAACAGAGTTAACATTTCGAGCCCATGGCCAGAAATGTCCCCCCATCGGGGGGTTAGTGCGGGGACGGGCACGAACCCAATCAGCGCCCCCGATCGGGGACACGCCGCCATTTTACGTGGGCGGGCCAATTAAGGAGCCGCCCACCATGACGCTCGGCCGGAAGTGCTGAGCGCCCCCTGTGATTCCCTGAGAGATTCCCTGTGGCCTTTCATGCATGCGTGCGAAAGAGCGCAGAGAGGCACGGAGCTGCCTCAGGGAGATTTGTTTCAGTGCCAAAGTTTTAAATAAAGGTTTTTAACACTTTTAAAACATGTCCCCTCATGTGACACTATCACATGAGTTGGGACATGTCAAAGGATAAAAGTATAAATTTTTATTAGATTTTAAAATGCTTCATGAAACCTCATCCGGCCTATGGATGAGGTTTCATGAAAAACCCAAAGGCCGCCTGGGGTCTTCGCCTGCCCCCCGCCCCCCGCACGCCAACCTTAAGGATGGACAGGCAGCTCATTGAATTGAATTAATTAGGTTTAAAATGGCCTTAATAGACCTTTGACAGTTCGGTGGGCGCGCAGCCGACTTGGCTGAAAATCTAAATGATGCGCGGTGAGGCCGGGATGCACGCTCGACGTCACCGCGCGTCATTTTACACGTCAGCGAGCATGCCCCACCCCCGCTCGCCGACAGGAAAATTCTTCCCCATGTGACTCTTCTTTGGAACATTTCAAAGAAGAGGCATATTGGACTCCAATATTTTTAACCTTACTTTCTTCAGGAACATTTCTACCTCCGAGTCATTAGGGTTCAAGCCCCACTGCAGTAGATAGCGCACAGTGGGGTGCTACATTGTTGGGGGTGCTGTCTTCCCGATGTACTGTTAAACTGAGGTCACGTCAACCTGCTCAAAGGGCAGCTTCTCAAGAAAATCGGGGGGTTCTTCTGCCCTCCCAGCCAACAGTTATCCTTCAACCAATATCAACAAAAACAGATTTATTGCGGAAAAAAGAGACATGTCGAAGTTTTTTTTTGCCTCTAACAGGAAGCTGCTGTCAAGCCAAAAAGACATTCTGCCTAAAACAAATGAGTAATGTTAATATGAATTTCAGTGCCAGCGTGGTGCTAGGTATGTAGGCCGTACATCCCAAAGACTGGAGGATTGTATCAGCTATCATGTCCCAGCTGCTGTTTGCAATGGGTAAGGTACGAACCCTACCCAACCAGCTGCGCTTTTGAAAGTCAAAACGCAGGGCAGAACCATCCCAGGTTTGCACTAAGTGCGAGAGCGGGCGTGAAAAAGACGTTTTACCCGCCGGCAACAATGGTGGGATTTCACGCTGTATTGTCCCCTTCCCAACGCATCCCGCGTCATTAATAATGTATTCATGGGCAACACTCCAGATCGCTGGTGGGTGGGCTCAAGCTGCCCGACACACTGTGACCTTAGTGCTTCCTCACTCCTGGTGCCATATTTAAAGGGCAGCAGAGCGCAGCCTATGTCATGTCTACAGACTAGGACTGCTTCAGGCAACAGATGGCCCCAAAAGCAAATAAGATGGCAGCCCCCAAATTTAGTGAGACCTCCCTGGGTGCCTGTTGGATGCAGTGGAAGGCTGCTGTGATGTCCTGTACCCCCACTCTGGCTGCAAGAGGTCCACCAGAGTCACCAATCTGGCCTGGCAGGCTGTGGCAGCAGCGATCAAAGCCACTGGAGCACAGAGGAGGTGAGCCATCCAGTGCAGGAAGAGGGTGAATACTCTCATCCATTCCGCCAGTCTCAACTCTCACACTCACAAACCCATCACACATCCACAGGGATCTCACACCTCAAGGGACAACACCACTAACTCTCACACACACCCTCACATCTCCATCAGGCTCATATCCCCCGGAGCTCGAGCCCTCATCCCGTCCATGGCTCCGCTCACCACACAAACATTCCACCCAGTGCCATGCATCCTGCTCACACTCTCTCCATCTGTTTTCATGCAGGAGAAGCTGGCTCACAGCAGCAGGGAGAGGTCCCAGACTGGGGTGCAGCGGCCCACATTAGGCCCCTCACTCACTTTGAGGAGTGTACATCGCGCTGACTGGGTGAGGACGTGGACCGTGCCGGTGGTGATGGTGAGGTCAGCGGTGAACACCCACATGAGGATCCTGCACCACATCACTCCTCTCTCAATGCAGCTGTGAGTGCTCTCTCTCCTGCTTTTGACTCTGCTGCCATGCACTAATTATCTCTACTTTGGTTCACAGGGAGCTCTGCCAAGTGACCGACACCCTCAGCCAGCCAGTCCCTCAGCTCCATCGACATCCTTACCTACAGCCAAAGGGGCATCTCCTCCATTGAAGAGCTGGAAATAAGCAGTCTGGAAGACCCGTTACAGCGCTTACCCACACCCTCCACCAGCGCAGAGACACACACCTCGGTAGGACCTGGATCTAGAGCAGACAGGGGTTCTCAACCTGGTGGTCACCACACGGACACGTGTCCGCAGCAGGAGGAGGCAGGTTCAGCCGAGCTCCCCGGCACTCGGAGGGCTGCTGGGGATCAGGCATCTGTGAGGACCAAGCCAGATGATGAGCCTCTGGATCCTGCCTTCCAATTCATCGTGGAGTGTCAGCAGAGAGATGGGGGAACATCACGCAGAGCTGTTGGAAGCCCTCAGCAGAGTGGCACCCGAGCCAGAGAAATGCGTCTGCCCGCTCTCTGATGAAGTAATGCCCACATGTGCACATATGGAGGTGTCCCTGGGAAGGATGGCGGATGCCATGGAGACCCTGGTCTAGCAGAACATGGAGATGCCCATAGACCTGCACTCCATAGCAGTGACCATGGGTGGGTTCCTGCAGTGGCAACACGAAAGGTAAACAGGGAACCTCGATGTCCCCCCAGGTGCTCCTTCCCCTCAAGGAGTCAGGCCAGGCCCCTCAGGCACCCGAAGAGGGGAGGAGCGGCAGCTGGACACCCCTGGGTCATCTACTCAGGAATCTCAGAGGCTGTCCTCTCCCTCTGAGTCCCCTTTGCCTGTGACCCCCTCAACCTTGGCCCCTGTGACTGCAGAGGGAGCAGCTGGCCCACAGGCGGGCAGCCAAAGCAAGCCGGGGCCCTCAAGGATGCACGCCAAAGCCATCAGAGGCAACAGGGCCGACAATTGCACAGGCTGCCTCCACCCCTGCTGCGGATGTCAGGGCAGCACCTAGAAGAAGTGGTAGACCCAGAAAAGTTCAGAATTTCTGATCACAAGTGGTTGCATAGGTGAACATATTTTGTCACTGTATAATCTGAAAATATATTCACTTTCAATATTGAATAATGTGTAATGTTGTCTTTCAGCTTCATTGACAGGCTTCCCGAGTCCTCCCACTGCCCCCCCCACCACTCGCAGTTCAGCTGCACACAGCCAGACCAGAGTGATTCTGGAGGGAGACGTGTACTTGCAGCAGGGACTTTCGGAGCCACGTTCAAGCTCTCTCCCACGCACGCGGATCCTTCATCCATCACACTCATCTCAATGTCCCGAGCATTTTCAGTGCTGCCTGCTGGAGTTCACTTTCAGGTGTCCATCTGAGCTGAACTGCATCTCCACCCACCCACTGGTCACACTCCCATGCAGCGCCTGTTCCCGTCCAACACGAGGCTCCACTCACTTTTGATTTCTGCAAAATGGTAGTTGTCAAGTTTATCGTTATCTCCCCCGTCCTTTCCCCTCTCCTAGTCTCCCATGTCCTTTCCTCCATCGCTGTCGACCCCATCCCTGGCATCACCTTCCATCTCCCCACAGTCACCTACCAACCCAAACCCTTGTCTTTCCAGGATGTCCAGGTGAACGTGCATTTTCCCTACCTTCCTGAAAATCCCTCCCCATCTACAGTGACCTCCCCTCCTCCCTCCCACCCCCAGGGTCTGTGTCTGCCTCCGAGTCCCAACCAGCCACCCTTACCATCCTTTCTACCGTTAGCAACACACCCTCACCCTCCTACGCTACCGGCTCATAATGCCCCCTCTCTCACTCACCATTTCCTCCTACCACGCCAACTCTGAGTTCACTCTCCAGGAGGCAGTCATTGACTCCACAGACCACTTCCTTGCTTCCTCCTCCACCCTTATTCCCTCCTCCCCCAGACACCGTCCCCCCTCTGAATTCCCTCCTCCCCAGGACATCCTCCCCCTCTCCAAACTCCCTCCATCTTCCCGGACACTTTTCCCCCTCTGAACTCCTTCCCTTACACCTTCCTCCCCACTTACACCTACTTCCCTACTTGCAGCATTCTCCCCCGTTACACCCTCCTACCTCCAGTTAGACCATAAGACCATAAGACATAGGAGCAGAAATTAGGCCATTCGGTCCATCAAGTCTGCTCCGCCATTCAATCATGGCTGATAAGTTTCTTAACCCCATTCTCCCGCCTTCTCCCCGTAACCTTTGATCCCCTTACCAATCAAGAACCTATCTATCTCGGTCTTAAATACACTCAATGACCTGGCCTCCACAGCCTTCTGTGGCAATGAATTCCATAGATTCACCACTCTCTGGCTAAAGAAGTTTCTCCTTATCTCTGTTCTAAAAGGTCTTTCCTTTACTGTGAGGCTGTGCCCTCGGGTCCTAGTCTCTCCTACTAAGGGAAACATCTTCCCCACGTCCACTCTATCCAGGCCTTTCAGTATTCTGTAAGTTTCAATCAGATCCCCCCTCATCCTTCTAAACTCCATCGAGTATAGACCCAGAGTCCTCAAACGTTCCTCATATGTTAAGCCTTTCATTCCTGGGATCGTTCTCGTGAACCTCCCCTGGACCCTCTCCAGGGCCAGAACATCCTTCCGGAGATACTGGGCCCAAAATTGCTCTCAATATTCTAAATATGGTCTGACCAGAGCCTTATAAAGCCTCAGCAGCACATCCCTGCTTTTATATTCTAGTCCTCTCAAAATAAATGCCAACATTGCATTTGCCTTTCTGACTACCGACTCAATTACACCTTCCTCCCCTGTACTCCCTCCTCCCCCCCACCAGGTACCTCCCTTCATCCTCCCAACCTCACCCGCCCCCCGACACCTCTGTTTCCCACCCCACCCAACCTCACTGCTGCCGATACACCTTCCTCTCCGACTCACCCCTAGACCTTCCTCTCCCACCCAACCCCCCCTCCCACCCCCCCAGTACACCTTCCCCTCCCACTCACAGCTGGACCTTCCTCCCCCTCCCCATACCGATCATCCGTAGCAGCCCATGGCCAAGACTGTGATGTTCCAAAGCAGGCCTGAGGCATCAACGGCAACCTCTGAGAGCTGCATCGTGGTGGAGCCGTGTGCATGAGGATCCACCCAGCACACGATGCATGTGTTCCTCCAGGGTCCGGTGGCTGTCAGGCTCCAGCATCTTCTTCTCCTCCGATGTCTGCGATCTGAGCAAGGCCCTAATGGTAAGACCCAACTTCTGCACATCACACTTGTCCAGATGTGTTCTAGGCTGGCGTGTTTTCCTGCTGGCGTAATGGTAAATTGGGGGACGATTCCGGTCAGGCCTTACTTTGCATCCCATTCCTGGGATGCAAATCGGGTTCATGTCCACCTCCAGCGGGATTCGCATTCCGTCATGGTGGACACCATTGGGTGATCCCACAGTGATTTCACACCAGCATGAAACCAATTTCTGCCCCTCACGCCGAATTATCCCCCCGCAACTGCCATAATATCCACCGCCAACGGGACCAGATGATTCTGCCCACAGAGTCCAACATTAGATGTGATTCCGCAATTGGACAACACTTGCTAAATAATCCCTAACGTGCTAAGAATTACACTGATAACCAGTTTAAGATTGTCAGTCGGGCTCGCAGTGTGGCGCATTTGAGTGTTCTGGAAGCTACATATATTAATACACAGGGCCATGTTCTTTGCAGGCAGAAAGAACATGTACACACATTGTGCCAGTTTCAGCTAAACAAAATAAATGACAGCCATTCACTGATTCATTCCTCAGGGTCAAGCTGCCTGGTTTAAATTTCAAACAATGCTTGGCAGTTAACTGTCAATCAACATCAATTGGTGCATTCTCCATGGCAACACCTCTACCAATCAGAATCCACTTGCCAACCAATCAGCACTCTCTTCTCATACAGTATAAATTGTTGTTTTCCCTTTATATTGGTATTCTTGTCAATTGCCCCGGTGAGTGTAAGATGAAAAGCTTCAACATGTCTCTTTTTTCAGCAATACTCAAGTTCTGTATTATCAAAGGGAAAAGAGATTTCCTGGTCATCTATCTCATTGCTGTGTGTGGGCCCTTAATGTATGAAATTGGGCTGCTGTGTTTGCTTAAGAGACAGCATCCACACGATAGAAATGATGGATTTTCTGTGATGTGGTTTGGGATGTCCTGCAGGCATTAAAGATGCGATATGAATCAACTTCTTTATTTATATCAATGGATCTTTGTGTTGTGGCATTGGACCCTTTACATTCTGGCCATCAACCAACCTATAGCATAGTTAGGTGAAGAACAAAGACCCCTCTCTCTGTCCCAAGCAGAGAAGAGCACCCAGTGTACCACCATCACATACCATTTCCCCACACTCACCATCCTGTGGCTTCTATGATTGAGACTGCTGATTATTGCTGTGGGCCCACGCTCATTAAGAAGTGAAATGAAAACAGAAAATGATGGAAATGCTCAGCGGGTCACACAGCTTCTGTGGAGAGAGAGAAACAGTGTTAACATTGCAGGCCTGTGATCTTACTTTAGAACTGGGAAAAGTAAGAAATATAGTGGGTTTTGGGTGAGTGAAAGCAGGGAGGGTGGGAAGAACAGAAGGGAAGGTCTGTGGGGGCAAGAGAGATTAAATGACAAAAGATTTCATGGTACAAGGCGAAAGGGAGTGGCAATTGGACAAGTAAAGGAACAAAAGATATGTCTAGAGGAAGTATGAATGGCAGGATCCTGAATAACTGCTGTCCAAAAGCAAAGTAAAAATGAGAGAGAAATGAGAAGCAAAAACAAACCAGCAAAGAAAAATGAAACAAAACAAGAGATTACAATCTAAAATTGTTGAGCTCAGTATTGAGTCTTGAAGGTCACAAAGTGCCGAGTTGAAAGATGAGGACCTTGAGCTTACATTGAGCTTCATTGGAGTTTCCCATTAAGAAGTGGATTACATAGAACATATGGCACAAAAACAGGCTATCTGGCCCAACCAGTACATGCTGGTGTTTATGCTCCACTCAAGCCTCCTCCTCTCTTTCCTCCCCTAAACCTATCAGTATAACCCTCTATTCCCTTCTTCCTCGTATGCTTGTCTAGTCTCCCCTTAAATGCATCATTCACTTCAACCACTCCCTGTGGTGGTGAGTCCCACACTCTCACCACTTTTGGGTAAAGAAGTTCCTTCTGAATTCCCTCCTGGATTTCTTGGTGACTGTCTTATATTGATGGCCTCTAGTTATGGCCCTCCTCACCAATGGAAACCTTCTCTCTCGTATCCACTCTATCAAAACCTTTCATAACTTTAAGCACCTCCATTAGGTCTAGTAAAAGGGTTGAAACTATCCTTCACAGCAGATAAGAGAAAGCATAACATTAGGTTAGTGTCAAACACTAGCGACTAGTCCCAGGGATAAAGGGCAGCATCCAACCCCATTACATTGTCCAGTCCCCTTTTTAATCCACTTCAAAAAAATAATATTTACTACTAAGGAGTAGTTCTGAAGTGGTCATTTCAATTCAGGACGATTACACTGTTGATGTTTGGAGAGACTCACAACCTGAGAGAGCAGCCTTCACTACATACTTTGGATCACAGACTCTCTCACTTTCTTTGAAGCAATGCCAAGGAATTGAATTCAGTGACTTGGGTGTGAGCTGACAGCACAGTAGGTGAACTTGACCCAACAGCTTCCTCTGTCGTTAATATTCAGCCAATCCATTGATACCGTGCCCTGATACTGAGCTCTCAGCTGTTATTACTGTAACACACAAGGGTAAATTCATTTATCCTTCACCTCCGATGGATAGCTGCATTCGAAGGGAGTTTGGACAGGAGGATTGGCCCTACATGGATTCCATGGGTTGGATTAGCCATATTTCTGGCCCACCCTCCCTTTACACGATGGGAGTGCAGATTCCCAGTAATTTACCAGGGAAAGCCACTTTTTCAGGGCTATTCTTCTGTGTTTCCCTGTCCACCCCCTACTCCTGCTTGTTTGTCATTGTCATTTATTCCTTTCTCCTCCCATCCTGAAGATGTTGACTCCTTGTTGGATTCAGTGGATAGTTTTTTGCTGCTGGGGCCCCTGACCCAGTGTGAGACCTGACAGCATTTGTGGCTCCTTGATCTATTCCTCACCCCAGATTTCCACTAGGGCTTGTCAGATAGCAGTTAATAGGAGGAGCCTAGCCCAGTTTTGTCCCCTCACCCCCACCACAGGCACGGGCACCAGCACCCTCCCCACTACCTCCTCCATCACCAACTCAGGGGTGTTGAAGCCAATTGTAATCTCTCACCCTAGCCTAGCTGAAATCAACTAACTCTCCACAGATCAGGGATCATATTTTGGATTCTTCTGCTCTGTGCAGTTCAGCTATTCACTCACAGAACTATTAAGGAATCCCTGTATCTCTAAGTCAAATTTAATTTTCTTCTTTGTCCTCTGGCCTATCGCCATGGTACCAAAGGACCACAACAACAACTTATATTTATATAGTGGCTTTAACATAATGAAACGTTCCAGGATGCTTCATAGGGGAACTATCAAACAAAATATGACACCAAACCACATAAGGAGATATTAGGGAAGATGACCAAAGAACTGGTCAAATGGGTAGGTTTTAAGGAGTGTCTTAAAGGAGGAAAGTTAGGTAGAGAGGCAGAGAGGTGCTGGGGGGATATTCCAGAGCTTAGGGCCTAGACATGGCCACCAATGTTGGAGCGATTAAAAGTGGGGTACACAAGAGACAGAATTAGAGGAGTGCAGATATCTCGAAGGGTTGTAGGGCTGGAGGAGATTACCGAGATAGGGAGGGGAAAAACCATGGAGGGATTATAATTTACTGTAATGTAAGTTTTGCAAAAGCTCAGCTCTTTTGCAAATGGAATTGAAGCAGCTCTGATTTGAGAATACTTGCATTCAGGTCAGGCACTATCATTTGAACAGAATTATCTGTAACTTTATTAGTGCCCTTCATGATTCTCAAAACCTGAGTCAGGTCCTTTCTCAGTCTTTACCTCTCCAGTCACTGCAAAGCTAGGGAACGAGGTCTATTGTCAAAGCTCAATCCCTTTCAACAGGCGACCAGCCCCACTGCCCAACTGCATCATCGCAAGAGCCACAGGGCCGAATGTCATGTGCAGCTGAAAGACTGAACACACTGGGCACTCTTTTCCCTGGAAAAGAAAAGACTGAGAAGTGACCTAAAAGAGGTCTTTCAAACTATGGAGGAGGTTAATAGGGTAGGTGTAGAGGAAATATTTCTGCTTGTGAGTGAGTCCCAAACTGGGAGCCATAAATATAAAATAGCTATTTATCGATCCAATAGGGCGTTCAGGATAAACTTGTTCGCTCAAAGAATGGTTAGAATGTGGAACTTGCACCCACACGGAATGGTTGAGGCAAATAGCATTGATGCATTTAAGGGGAAGCTAGATAAGTACATGAGGGGGAAAGGGATAGAAGGTTCTGCTGATTGCGTGAGATGGAATAGGTGGGAGAAGGCTCGTGTGGAGCATAAACCAGCTGGGCCGAATGTCCTATTGCTGTGCTAGAAATTCTATGCCATTCCATAAGTAGATTTTTATTTGTGCTAGAACACATTGGAACTGAAAAGGTTAATCAGTACAGAATTGGATTGTTACAAACAGCCAGATGGAGCATCTGTGTGGAATGTGAACGATCAAGACTACAAGCTAGAGCTTTTACTTTATTGCCGACTTTAATCCATAATTCTTAAAGAAACAAATTAAATTCAATCACACAACATGTACCTCATTTTTCACAGACACAGTTGTTGCCAGAACATTTCAATGACCTGCAAACTATTATTTTAATGGGTGTCTGTATTCAAATTCTGCTACTGTACATTAGAGGAACTTTCAGTCAGTAACTGAATTACCATCTATAGTCTTGTCAGGCTGAATTTGTCTAACAACCACATTCCAGAACCAGTAATTGAATGTAAACATTTTAAAACACAAAACTAAAAGGCTGACATACCTAAAAACTTTAACCCTTTGCCAGTACATTCTGCCTGCTGGACAGAAAGCCTTGCACTGTGTTACACCTGAAACACTTTGCATAGTCCTTCCTAAACTAGTACTAATGAAACTTTTAACGTTTATCTGAGAAGGCAGATGGAGCCTTGAGGACTCCCTGTTTGAGAATGCAGCACTATCTCAGCACTGCACTGGTGTGTGAACCTGGATTATCCTAGAGTGGGGCTTAAACCCACAACCTTCTGAATCAGAGATGAGCGTGTGGCCAATGCGCCAACTTTATAAGATGTGAAACTCTGTGAAGAAGTTCAGGAAAATGTATTATCAATTCTCCTAAAATGCAGAATTATTGAGCAGATTGGGTTGCAGTCACTTGGCTTAATCCTCTCCCTATCTCCTATCAGCACAGCATAGAACTATAGAAAAGTTATAGCACAGAAAGAGGCCATTCAGCCCATCGTGCCTGCACCAGCCGAAAAAGAAAATTTTTTTTAAAATCTAGCTGTCCATTTTAATCCCACTTTCCAGCACCTGGTCTGTAGCCTTGCAGGTTACAGCACTTTAGGTGCAGATCCAGGTGCCTTTTAAATGAGTTGAGGGCTTCTGCAGTTAGAATATCAGAACAAAATGTGTGGGAGCTGCAGCTGTAACCTGCTAGATTTGTGAAAGGTGGAGGAAATAGGCAATAGGTCCAGTTGAGAAAAGCTTTGGGAACAAAGAAGCTGATTCCCCTAATGCTGCTTCCCTTCCAACACCTCATAGATGCACTGAGACAGCGACTGAGCTTCGTGAGTGAGGCAGAGAGAAAGGCAATAAAAGAGAAGGGTGCCATTACATCCACAGTTATACCTCAGGCTGTGCTCCGGGCTGCCAGTCAAAACCAATCAGAACAATTCACAGGGTGATTGCAATCCTTTCCCACGAGATCGGCAGCAGATGGTAGTTGCCCAAGATATTGGCCTTTTAATTGTCCCAATTGAAAGAATTGGTTCATTGTTCAATATGAAAGCTGTATGAACATGTTGCAATTTCCGGGGTTAGTGAGTGAGATCGACACTTATTCCCACAGGTTAAATTGTAATTGCTGTTCAACTATTTTCAAACTATCATCTTTTGCCACTTTGAGATTTATTGCACATAGTATTGTGCGGTCTTAAATTTCTGATATTTCTTAACTTCCTTAAACCACTGGGCCCATCACTCACTGACATGGATTAGCCCACCCACGTCCAGTTTATTGATATTTTTTGGTGTTTGGATACTTCAAGGCCAGGCAATGAATTTTCTCTTGAGGCTGTCAACCAGTTGGTTATCAATATTCCATCACCAAGGGGATATAAAGTTTGTAGAACACTCAAGTTGCCAATGGTGACAAGTATCATGATGAATCCTACACTTTTACTAGTTTTCGTGGCCATGTTTTATACTTGTTTGCCCCAGAGTAGATCAGATGTGATTACCAAGCCAGACCTATGAGTGAAAATAGCATTTAAGCCCCAAAAGGGAGAGGTGGATGTGCAGATAAATCTTCATCAAGGAGCTGTTGACTTGGTCTTCCCATTGTCAAAGACACCACACCATTTGTCTGCCTAATATCTGATTTGGTCATAATAATGAAAGAAAAATACTGCAGATGCTGGCAATCTGAAATGTAAACAGAAAATACTGGAAAAACTCAGCAGGTCTGGCAGCATCTGTGGAGAGAGAAACAGAGTTCACGTTTCGAGTCAATATGACTGTTCTTCAGAGTCATACAGACTCAAAACATTAACTCTGTTTCTCTCTCCACAGATGCTGAGTTAATGTTTCGAGTCCGTATGACTCTGAAGAACAGTCATATCGACTCGAAACATTAACTCTGTTTCTGATTTGATCACAATCTTTGCATCTTTTGGATGAAGATTTGAAGCTTCTCTTGGCAAGAAAGAGATTTCCATTTTTTGTAATAAAATAAATTTGATTGTGATTGTGTTGACCAAGATGAAGAAATGTCAACATTAGTAGATGCATTTTGGGAATCAAATGTCAGCAACAAAGACTCCCAGGTCAGATAGAAGATGGGCCAGGTATATTTAAATTTTTCTTAGCTCTGCCCCAATAAATAGGTTAAAATCATTCTGTGCAATATCAGTAAAGAAAGCGTATGAAACATTTTTGACCAGTAATTTAAAGACATTAGTCTAGTTTAGTTTAATCAAGTTTGCTGATAATATCACAACATGGTTTTAACCCAAGATTACTTTAACCCCCAACTTTAGAAGAAATTGCCATACTGCATTAGAGTGAATCTTTTTCATTTCTCAAATCCAATGTTTTTAGTGAGATTTGGAAATTTATACTAAAGTTTGTGTGGCTTTATAGATGAGAATAAGGAACTCTGAATACTTACCTGTCAATTTGATTTCCTGCTTTCCAAACAATCATGTCCCCACTTCAGAAAGTGTGCCCCCAGTTTAGAGAGGGCAGGCAGGTGACTCATACCCTGCAGCTCTGCCAACAGATGCTGGAAGCCAGGCTGGCGCCATCTGGCTCAGCTTTCTATCTGACTTTCCTTCTGTACTTTTGGCCCACGATCTGATCCAATCTTCCTCTTGCCAACCCAGCCCACCATCAGATTTTAGTCTCAGCCAGTACAATAGTACATTCAAAATATTACACACTGAAGGACAGAAGGATTCGAATTTCCCCTAATTGAGAAACCTATTTTTGAATATTGTTTTCACACAGCAAAACCAAACCTATCGGCAGCAGATTCTGAAAATGATGTGATCTCATAAGCTGATCAAATGCTTTTGCTAATCTGATATGTATTTGGATCTATGTGATTTATGGTTTATACAGCTTAGTAAGCATGGCTAATTCAAAATGCAATTGGTGTATCTATACAGAAAGCAATTACAAACCTCACTGTATTACTTCAGGGGAAAGAAAAGTCCAAGGGGACTAATTTCTGCTCAAAGTTCTTCACACCTCTATCTGAAGAAGGTATTGTAACTTACATTTGTTATCTAACCAGCTCCCCTTGACATTCAATGGCATTACCATCACTGAATCCTCATTATCTACATCCTGGGGATTATCATTACCAAAAATGTAACTGGACCAGCCATATACAGTAAATACTGTGGCTACAAGGGCAGGTCAGGGGCTGGAATTCTGCAGTGAGTAACTCATCTACTGACTCCCCAAAGCCTGACCACCAAGCCAGGAGTGTGATGGAATACTGTCCACTTGCCTGGCTGAGTGCAATAAATGCTGGCCTTGCAACAATCTTATGAATGAATAAAAAAATTCTTAATACTTGGATCATCAAATTTAATCTGAAATCTTCTTTGAGTTAATTGATGTCAAAGACACAACATTACTATGCTTAATGACATGTGCTCAGCAATAACTTACATTTATATAGCGCTTTTAACATAGTTAAATGTTTCAAGATACTTCACAGGAGTTTTGACACTGAAACGTTGACACTGAGACACACGAATAGATTTTATGGCAAGTAGCCAAAAACCTGGTCAAAGAGGTGGGTTTTAAGGAGCAACTTAAAGGAGGAGAGAGATGTAAAGAGGCAGAGATGTTATGGAGAGAATTCCAGAGCTTAGGGTCTAGGCAGCTGAATATATGGCTGCCAATGGTGGAGTGAAGCAAATCAAGGATGTCCAAGAAGACAGAGCTGGAGGAGTGCTGAGACCTCAGAGGGTTGTGGGGCTGGAAGAGGTTGATGGTGAGAGGTGAGGCCATGGAGAGATTTGAGGACAAGAATTTTAAAATCAAGACATTGTCAAACTGAGAGCTGATATAGATCAGCGAGCCCTTACTGATATACATTCAGGCAGCCTCCATAAGAGTTCGCACCACAGCATGACAAAGTGCTTGGGTTTCTTCATCACTTCCTACCCTCCTGCATAAAAGCCCCCTGGGCAGAATTTTTCCGTCGGCGTGTGGGGGTGGGACCCACATGCTGACTGGTAAAATGATGCGCGGTGATGTCGGGCGCGCATCCCGATGTCACCGCGCGCCATCTTGATATTTTGGTGGGCGGGCGTGTGATGATCTCTGTTGCGCGCCCGCCATTAATTAATGGGCCACTTAAAGCCCTTGAGGCTCGAATTGACGATGATTTTGCGTCGCCCGTGTGATCTTCGGCTCCTCGCGTGGGCGCAACAGGCAGGCGGGTAACAGAAATTTATGTGAAGCTCATCCACGGGTGGGAGAAGAGGGCTCAGTGGGGTCGTGATTCTACAGATTTATAAGTTAGTGTTCCAAAGTTAGTGAAACTTGCCTGTGTGAGCTGGAAAAGTTCAAAATGCATCCCAGCTGCTTGGACTGGACTCATACTCTTCACGTCAGCACTTGGCAGTGAGGATTTGTTTTGGGGCCTGTAGGTTTCAGGAAGCCTCCCTGAGCCTGGGAATGGGAGTTGTGCTCTCCCCTGGAGGCACCTCCTCTGAGGAGGAAGGGAGGGCTAGAAGGGGGAGGCGGCCAGGAGTGCACATTCAGCCTCCAGGGGAGCTTCCTTTGGGAGGAGAGGCGTAGGCACAAGGGACGCAGGGCCGAGAGGTAGTCCGAGGTGGAAGGGGCCGCAGAAGACGCCACTATCCTGCTGCCAGAGTATACAGGCGGTGAAGCAGCTACCTCAATATGTCTGAGGTGCAGTGCCAAAGGAGGCTCCGTCTGCCAAGGGAGACAGTCAACTGATTGGGCCTGATATCTCCGCTAACTGTGTGGGTGGACACCCCATGCCAGTGGCTCTAACGGTCACAGCTGCCCTCAACTTCTATGCCTCTGACTCTTTCCAGAGCTCGGTGGGTGATCTTTGCAACGTCTCCCAATCAGCTGTCCACACTTGTGTCAAGCAGGTGACAGACGCTCTGTTCAGGCATTCATTGACCTTCATCCACTATCGCTGGGACTAGGCTAGCCAGACACAGTGAGCCAGAGGCTTCGCGGCCATTGCTGGCTTCACCCGTGTCCAGGGTGCAATAGACTGTACACATGTGGCCATCAAGGCACCAGCGGGTGAGCCCGGTGCCTTCGTCAACAGGGAGCGATTCCACTCCATGAACGTACAGATAGTGTGTGATCACAGGATGCTGATTCTACAAGTCTGTGCAAGGTACCCAGGCAGCTCCCACGACACCTACATCCTCAGACACTCCCAGGTTCCAGGGCTCTTCAGTGCTCCAGCCCGGCTGGATGAATGGCTGCTGGGTGACAAGGGCTATCCCCTCAGAAGGTGGCTCATGACGCCTCTCCGCCATCCAATAACAGAAGCTGAGCAGCAGTACAACAGGAGCCACAGCACCACAAGGGCTGTGGTGGAGAGAGCCATCGGTCTTCTCAAAATGCACTTCCGATGCCTGAACCATTCCGGGAGTGCACTCCAGTGCCCCCCCAGATCAAGTGTCCCTGATAGTGGTTGCTGCGCTCTCCACAATCTTGCGCTGCAAAGGGGGGACACTGTGGATGAAGAAGATGTAGACGGAGTGACTGCGGCTGAACACGATGAGTACAGCAGTGAGTCCGAGGATGAGTACGGACAGGGAAATGCTGAGGGGGCAGGCGCTGACCCGGGCATACCCCAGGGAGGCAGGGACACCCGGGACGCTCTAACCCAAGGAACCTTCAGCTAACACAGCACATATGGACCTCCAACACAAACCTGGGCTGCAGCCTCCATACTGGAGACATTAGTGCCAAATCTGTCAGGATAGGAGCATCGACGATGGACCCAGTCACTAAATGTCAATGACACACAAATCACTCATAACATCTCAGGAATCCATCCACCTGCCCAAGAAAAGAGGCACCTCCAGCCATGTTAGACAATCTTAATTTAATACTTTCACAAAAGTCTCTAAACATAACACAAATAAAATGGGAAAAACAAAAAACTGCGGATGCTGGAAATCCAAAACAAAAAGAGAATTACCTGGAAAAACTCAGCAGGTCTGGCAGCATCGGCGGAGAAGAAAAGAGTTGACGTTTCGAGTCCTCATGACCCTTGAAGGGTCATGAGGACTCAAAACGTCAACTCTTTTCTTCTCCGCCGATGCTGCCAGACCTGCTGAGTTTTTACAAATAAAATGGTGTTGCCTTGCAAATACAATCAGGGGGGACTCATAGGGAGGCCAACAAAAAACCACCAGTGATGAACCTGGGGTGTGCCTAAGGTGCCTTAATGTTACGTTTGCGGGTGCTGCGTCTTTGTGGTGCCCCTTGCTGGCACTGGCATCTGAGACAGCCTACTCTCTCTGCTGTCCTGTTGGCCTCGATGACCTTGGCGGTCATCCTCTGGCCCGTGGAGCCTGTGCTGGTCCCGCCTGAGAGGGAGCTGCCAGTTCCACAGCTGGCATCTCCCCAGTCGTCACAGCCTCATTGGGTGCCGTGGTCACTGGCAGAGGCGCAGAGGAGCTGCCGGCCTCATCCGGAGCGCCCTGAGAGGCGCCAGCAGAGATGACAGGCAGATGATTTGCCGACATGAGGTCCATTCTGACCTCCCTGCTCACCTTGGATAGATGGGGCACTAAGGTGGGAGACCTGGTGCCCAAACCACCACCCACATGGGCACTGACCACCTGAGGTCAATGCCACTGTGAGGGATCACAGGTCCGAGTGCAACCCCAGGAACCCCTGATCCTGTCCCTGGAGCTGCCTCTCCATGAGAGTTGCCATTGTCTCCATGGAGGAAGCTTAGCACTCATACATGAGGCTCAATGAATTGGCTATGGTCCGCGCAGACTACTCCACCACTGACACCAAGCCAAGCACAGCCTCATGTATCTCCACCAGATGGTCCTTCACACCCGGCCGCATCTCATGAGTTGGCTGCATTGCAGACAACACCAGAGGCTCATCATCAGCCACGGACTGAGCATGTGCCTGGGCCCCTTCAGTCCTCTGACTGCTGGTGCCATGGGCACTCCCTGTCTCTGCCAACTCTTCCAGCGACTGTGAAGTGCCCTCACCGCTGTGACCTGGGACACCAGCTGGAGATCTGATGCTCGCTGAGGTGCCAGTATCTGTGCTGGTGCCTGCCTGGCAGAGATGGTGTGACGCTGGTGATGTTGACACTTCATGGCCCTCGGGTGTCAGAGAGGGCCCTGCTGCTCCGGATCCCGGCCGTGCACCGATGATGCTGAAAGGAAGAGTAAGGAAATTCAATCAGTTAGCGTGTGGAAAATGTCAATGTACATGTCTGTCCCCCGGATCATCATGTGCTCATCATTCCACACGCAATGGGCAAGCCACGTTGGTAACATCACACACTCAACAATCAGCACTGCCATGGCTGTTGGGAGACTATTGGTGTTGTGAGTGCTGACCACACATACCTGCCCGTGGAACCCCAGCCTCTCCGGCTCCCGTGGACCTGGGCACGTGGCGCCTCTCCAGGTCGAGGGCCTCCTGCTCGAAGTGGCTAAGCAGCACTACCTGGGCTGACCCATCGCCAGTCCTCACCCGCTCGGCGGTGTGGTGAGAATTCTTCTCCTGGAAATGAGAAAAGAGCATTGATAAATGATACTTGTACCGTGAATCTCCTCACAGCCAGCCCACCCCAAGCCCAGTTGGCCATTGCAGGGGTCCAATGCATCCTTATCCCGCTGCTGCCGAACACTCACACAAATATGCCAGGCGTGTCCTTCCCCCACCCTCCCCTTGGCCACATGCTGCCTTCATCACACTCGGGGTCACAGTTTAATCTGCCGTAGCAACGGGGCACAATGATGTGGAGCACAGAGGGCAGCAGATCGATCTGTGCCACGCCACCTTGAAGACCCCCTCCCCCCCATGTCGTCACCCTGACTTCGACATGTCCTGGAGTTCGAGCACTGTGCCTGGGTCCAGATCCTCCAGGTTGCCCCCACCACTGTCATGTGGGTCTCAGTCCACCACAAGCTGCGGGTGCAGAACCCATCTCATCACCACCTTCTCAGGCTGACCAACGCATAGGGAATATCTGCTGGCTCACCCAGCTAAGGACACATACCATCAATGACTCATTGCATTCAGGACAGTCAGACATGGGTGGGGCGCCAGCGGGTGAGAAGGTTACATGATGGGTGAAGTGAACAATGCCAACATGCTCCTCACCCTTCCCATGCTCAGCAGGTCGTTGTAGCGCTTGCGGCACTGGATCCATGAGTGTCGCACCACATCGTGGGAGCTCACGACCTCCGCTACCTCCTCCCACACACGCTTGGCCAAGTGGGGTGGCCTCCTCCTCCCATCCTGGGGGACGAGCACCTCCCGCCGTGCTGCCACCCCCTCGAGGAGGGCAGCAAGGCACTCGTCCGAAAACTGGGGCGCACGCTGACCACCCGCCCTACCCTCCAGCCTTGGCCCCAACCTCTGGCCATGCACAGCAGCCTTTGCAGCGGTTGCAGCTTGGCCTTTAAACAGGCCGCCATTGGACCCGGCGGCGATGGCTGATCCGCCACCGCCCGCCCGACATGGGGGATATCCTCCCCCCTGACTCCTGCTGGAATATGGTTCACTGAAACCAGGGCCATCTGCTCCCTCATACCACCCAAATGGTCATTCTTTATGGGCAGAATTTTGCCCTTGTCGGGCGGGCTCGGTGGGGGTGGCCAGGAAGCCAACTGCCGCCCGAGATCGGGGCCGGACCACAGTTTCACGCTGATGGGCCCAGCGCCCGCCCAGCATGAAACGCGCATGGCAACGCTTAGTGCTGCCTGTGTGGGGTGGGGGGGAGGAGGAGGGTAAGCGTGTTGGAAAAGCTCCCAGAGGCACAGAACCACCTCAGGGAGATGAACAGTTTTCAAAATGAAAAATAAAGAATTTTAAGGTGCAAAGAAACATGTCCTGTCATGTGACTGTCACATGAGCAGGGACGTGTTAGAAATTAGGATGAAACTTTAAAAAATATTTTATAATGATGGATTGAAACCTCATCCCACCCGTGGCTGAGGTTTCGCAAAAAAATTGCAAAGGCCGCCTGGCCTTTTCGCCTTCCCGTCAACTGTCAGGTTGGATGGGCAGCGAAAAATTTAATTCAGTTGCATTGTTAATGGCCTTAACAGGCCTTTTCATTGTTGGCGGGCGCACTGCCAACTCCCGCCGAGTGAAATATCGCGCGAGTGCGCGATGATGTCGGGACGCTCGCCCGACGTGTTCGCGCGTCATTTTACGGTCAAGCGGGTCTGGCGCGCGCCCGCCCGCTCAGCGAATAATCCTGGCCTATGTGTAAGCCTCAGTAGTGTCAGCAGGTGATTTGAGAGGAAGACATCACAGGGAAGTCTGATCCTTTCTCCACATGGTATTTATCCATTGCAATTGAGAACCCTTGCAGATTGTCTGGGAGTCTCCCGGAATGGACGGCTGATCTCCTGCACATTGCAGCCGGCAGCTCAGGAGAAAGGAGATTTTCTCGGATCTTGACTACGATGCACCCTTCACGCTACCATCCTGATCTGGTGATTTCTGACAAGGCCAAATTTCTATAGGGAATGGATTGTGAAACTTGGGAGGTTTTCACTAGTTGAGGAAGCGTTCATATTTAATGCCTCCAGGCTAAAGTTGCAGCTGAAAATCAAAAAGACCATCCTGGATTCAGCAACTCCGTAGTCGGATGGGACATTGGCAACAATCTGCTAAACAGCTGGTAACCTGGATCACACCACCTCGTTTAGTCACCATTATTAGCATATCAGCATTTTAGCGATCCAAGGAAAGACCACACAAAACGCTTAAAGAATAAATTAATGAAAATATCTTTTCATACATCAAATCCTTAACGTAACCTTGGATCCATGCACACCTTTTGCAAATGATCATTCAAAAAACAAAAAGAAAAGACCAGTGGAAGCCCGGGAGAATTCCAGCAACTGGTACATCAAAAGGAGCTTCCAAAAATTGGAATCTAGAACATGTTCACTGAAAGAAGCAACGTGGAGGAATGAAAAAGAAAGCAAAGAAAGGCTTACATTTATATAGTGCCTTTCACAAACTCAGGACATCCCAAAGTCCTTTATAGCCAATGTGTTGGTGCAGACTCGATGGGCCAAAGGGCCTCTTCTGCACTGTGATTCTGTGATTCTGTAGTCAGTATTGTAATGCAGGAGATGAGGTTGCCAGTTGCACATAGCAAGCTCCCACAAACAGCAATGTGATAATGACCAGATAACCTATTGTTTTTTAGCGATGTTGTTTGAGGGATAAATATTGGCCAGGACACTGGGGAGAACTCCCCCGCTCTTCTCCAAGATCATCCAATGGGATCTCTTACATTTGCTTAGGTCGGCAAATGGGACCTCAGTTTAACATCTCATCCTAAAAACAGCACCTCCAACAGTGCAGCACTCCCTCAGTACTGTGCAGGGGTGGATTTTGTGCTCAACTACCTGGTGTGGGAGATAACCTTCTGATTCAGACGCATGAGTGCTACCACTAAACCACAAAGCCATTCGAAGCAAAGGCTTTGGAGTATGATGTAGGGGAGAGCTATGCAGGTATATGTTTTAATGACAGTTGAGAAGAGGGAGGTGTGTGTCTATGTCAGGTATACAATTTTTAAATGGCCATTTAGCATGGTATGAGGGAAAGGCTAAAATGGATTGACTGGGGGAATCATTTATTAACAGTTCAATGCAAGACAAATAGAATATCTGCAAAGACATTGATGAGAACACAAAAGGTCAAAACCTCCATAAAAATATCATGAGCAGAGTCAGGAATATGACCCTAAATGAATCAAAGAGACAACTGATGGTTAAGTAAGAAAAAAAAGCTTTGCAATAGGTTGATTGGCAAGAGTACAAGAAACTTCAGAAGCTTGTCAAAAGGATGACCAGATGAGGGAGGAGCAGCAGAAATCAAAATTAGTTTAACTTTCTTCTGATTTTGTTAACAAGATTATAATCCAGGGTCTGAATCTCCTGGTTGGCGAGTGGGGTCGGGCCCCACTTGCCGACGCGTAAAATGACGTGTGGTGATGTCCAGCGTGAGTCCCGATGTCACCGCGCGTCATTCAGATCTTCAGTTCGGCAGGTGCGCACCGGGGGTCGGCTGTGTGGCTGCCGAACTGTCAAAGGCCTGTTAGGGCCATTAATTAACTAATTAAACTGATTGTCTGGGCTGCCCGTCCAACCTTAAAGTTGGCGGCAGGCGAAGAGCCCAGGCGGCCTTCACATTTTTCATGAAATCTCATCCACGGGCGGGTTGAGGTTTCATGAAGTGTTTATTAATTAAATAAAATGTGTTCTGAACATTCATAAACATGTCCCAGCTCATGTGACACTGTCACATGAGGGGACATGTCTGAATAATTATTTTTATTCTTTTTTTCAACTTTTCATAATCAAAGTAACCTCCGTGAGGCAGCTCTGTGCCTCAGGGGGATTCCTGCGTTCTTTCGTGTGAAAGAGCACAGGGCCCCACTCTCCCTCCTCCCCCCGTCCGCGCAGGTAGCACTGAGCGCTTCCGGGTGTGCGTCATGTGGGCGGGGCTTAATTGGCCTGCCCACGTAAAATGGCTGCGCATCCGCCCAATGGGGAGAAAATTCTCCCCCAGGAAGGACCAAGCATATCAAAGAGGATACCAACAGGGATGAAACGGCAATTGAACCAAAGGCAATATGAGGAAAAAAAATCTGTAGCGATTTGTTATGATCTAGAATGCGCTGCTAAAAGGGCGGTGGAAGCAGATTCAGTAGGAGCTTTGAAAAGGGAATTGGATGTGTTCTTGAAAAGGAAACAGCTCCACCTCTATGGGGATAGGGAAAGGGAGTGGGACTAATTGTATAGTCCTTTCAAAGAGCCTGGTATGCACACAATGGGCCGAATTACATCCTTCTGTTTCTTTCTATGATTCTATAAAATGCTGGATGAACAGAAAATGTTTTATTTATGTGCAATGAATATTTTCTCAAATTAATTAAGTCATCATGTGAACTACCCTCCAAGAATATATCCAACAAGGATTGGCAGCCCTACTGCATGCACACACACACACACACACAAGCACATCTATATGCACACGCTCTACATCTGGAATCATTGGATGAAGATGAAGAAGCATGGTTGATATTTCCCCTCCATAGCTTTAGAGCACTGAGACTAATTGGAACCCACTGTTGTCCAAGTTGGAAACATCTGACTCAACAGAGGGTAGGGGGATCGATGCCAAGACTCTTCTGGTCTGGTCCCCACTAGCGGTATATTCACCAACAGTGGCAGCAGACAAGCTACAGGTTGTACTTTAGCCAGCAAAACAAAACTTAAAACCTTTTAACTTATATTATTATCACTTTGAAAACAAACAATAGCTTAGAGAAAAAAATTATAATTTACAGCAAACATCAGCTAATAATCTAGCACCACTGTAGTAATAATAGTTTGGATAAACGTAGGATTGTGGATTTAAGAATAATCCTGTGTTGTAAGATCACATGATCTGTGTAAACCAATGAGTTAACAGCGCAGGGAACCTCTAGGGGAGAGTTCACAGAATCTCAGAATTTTAACGGCACAGAGGAATACATTCGGCCCATCGTGTCTGCAACGGTTCTCCAAATGGGCATTATGACCTAGTGCCATTGCCCTGCCTTTACCCCGTACCCCTGCACATTGTTTCTATTCAAATAATCATCTAATGCCCTCTTGAATGCCTCGATTGAACCTGCCTCCACCACACTTACAGGCAGCGCATTCCAGACCCGAAACACTCGTGTGAAAAAGCTTTTTCTCACGTCACACTTGCTCCTTTTGCAAATCACTGTAAATCTGTGCACTCTCATTCTTGATCGTTTTATGAGTGGGAACAGTTTCTCTCCATCTACTCTGCCCAGCCCCCTCATGATTTTGAACATCTCTATCAAATCTCCTCTTAGCCTTCTTCTCTCCAAGGAGAACAGTCCCAACCTCTCCAATCTATCTAAATAACTGAAGTTTCTCATCCCTGGAACCATTCTTGTAAACCTCTTCTGCACTCTCTCCAATGTGTCTCATCCTTCTTATAACGTGATACCTAGAACTGTACACAATATTCCAGCTGAGGTCTAACGAGGGTCATATATAAATTCAGCATAACCTCCTTGCTCTTGTACCCTATACCCCTATTAATAAAGCCCAGGCTACTATATACTTTATTAACTGCTCTCTCTACCTGTCCTGTCACCTTCAATGATCTATGCACATATACACCCAGGCATTTCTGCTCCTGCACCCCCTTCAAAATTTCACCCCTTATTTTATATTGTCTGTCCATGTTCTTCCTACCAAAATGCATCACCTCAACTTCTTCACATTGAACTTTATCTGCCACCTATCTGCCCACTCCACCAACTTATCTATGTCCTTTTGAAGTTCCACACCATCCTCCTTGCAGTTTACAACACTCCCAAGCTTCGTATCATCTGCAAACTTTGAAATTGTCCCCTGCACACCAAGATCTAGATCATTAATATATATCAAAAAAGCAAGGGTCCCAATACCAACCCCTGGGGAACTCCACTACAAACCTTCCTCCAGCCTGAAGAATATCCATTGACCATTACACTCTGCTTCCTATGTTTCAGCCAATTTTGTATCCACGTTGCTTCTGTCCCTCTTATTCCATGAGCAACAACTTTTCTCATAACTCTGTTAGTGACACTGTGTCAAATGCCTTTTGAAAGGCCATGTACACCACATCAACAGCATTACCCTCATTGACCTTTTCTGGTACCTCTTCAAAAAACTCCAGCAAGTTAGTTAAACACGATTTCCCCTTTAGAAATCCATGCTGGCTCTTCCTTATCAACCCATATTTTTCCATGTGACTACTAATTCTAGAATCCCGCCCACCACTGAAGTTAAACTGACTGGTCTGTAATTGCTGGGCTTATCCTTACAACTTTTTCTGAACAAGGGTGTAATGTTTGCACTTCTCCAGTCCTCTGGCACTTCCCAGAATATAGGGAAGACTGAAAAATTATGGCCAGTGCCCCTGCAATTTCTACTCTCTCTCCCTTCATTATCCTTGGATGCGCCTCATCTGGTCCCGGTGCCCTGTCAACTTTAAGTACCGACAGTCTATTCAACACTTCCTCCTTATCAATTTTGAACCCTTCTAGTGACAGAGTTTCCTTGTCTGTCACCATGGTTGTTCTAAAGTACTTCTTTAGTTATGGAGTTTGACACACACATGTAGTTGCTTCTGCTATCTTGTAAATAAAGTTTAATGTGCCCACTAAGAAAAGTTGTCTAGAACAAACTAGCAACGAGGTTAAATCAGATTCGGTGCTGTACCTTGCCCAGCGATTGTGAGTATCTAAGTTCATTAAAAAGAAAAGAACATATACTCATCTGAAATGCTACAGTTTGGCAGAATCAATCCCTTTGAGCCAGCCACAGACGATTGGTCTCAATATATAGAACATCTTGTATTCTACTTTCGAGTCAACAAAATCATGGGGGAGGATAAGAGGAGAGCAATTCTTCTGAGTATTTGTGGGAGCAAGACCTAATTTGACGCTTGATGGCACCCAGTGTCCCAGATTCGAAGACTTTCAGTGAATTAGTAGACCTTGTTAAGGGACATTTTGAGCCCAAGCCCTCAGTCACAATGCAGAGGTTCAGGTTCAATTCATGGAATCGAGCCATGGGGGAAACCATTGCTACTTAAATGGTGAAACTAAACTAACTAATGGAATATTGTGATTTTGGTGAAACCCTGAATGATGTGCTCAGGGATTGTTTGGTGTGTGGTGTGCAAGAGGATGCTATTCAGCGAAGATTACTGGCTGAAGTCGATCTTGATTTTAAGAAAGTATTAGAAATAGTGCTTGCGATGGAAAGCGCTGTAAGGGATGCACAAGCAATTCAAGGGGCGTAAAATGGCGCCGTTTTCCTAGTTGGGTGGGAACAGTCAGCCGAAAGTGGCATGAAAAGCTGGGACTCCGCCGCGAAGCAGGAAACAGCCCCCACTAACTGAAAAATGAGAGGAAACAGCTTAGCAACAAAATCGAAAACTCATTTTTTATTGATGTGGGAACAATTATTCTTCTAGTGATTGGCAATTCAAAAAAGTAGTGTTATTTTTGTCACAGAAGTGGACACATAATAAAACAGCGCAAAGTGAGATTTACACAGGTTTCCAGACAACAAATAAAGTCCAATGAAGTATATAATGTGGAGGAGCCTGAAACAACCAATTCTGACACTTATTCATTATTCAACATGAAAGCTGGGAAGACAGAGCCAATTACTGTCACAGTGCAAGTGAATAGTAAACACTTAAAAATGGAAGTAGACACAGGTGCTTCTACCACCGTAAAAGGAGAACACACTTTCAGATATTTAAGTAAAGGTGACCAACAATTAAATTTGGAACAAACATCTGTCAAATTGAAAACATACACCGAGGAAGAAATCCAAGTAAAAGGTATCACCATAGCAACTGTTCATTATAGACACCAATCGGCACAGCTACCTGTGATGTTACTAGAACTTAGAGGACCAAGCCTACTAGGTTGAAATTGGTTGAAGGAAATTAACCTTGATTGGCAAGTGAGATTTCAAAAGGAAGCTGGAAGAGCTCCTGAGCTGGGAAAGGAACAAGGCAAGGTCCTTCAGAAAGAGCCTGGGGACTCCAAGGACCGCAACTGGGTGAAAAAGGAGTGTGTAAGCATTCAGCAACCTGAAGAAATGAAGACTGTCTTAAACAACGACATGGAAGAACAGCAGAAGAAACCCAAAGAGACTCTGCTGAATTACAGAATTAAAGACGAAGCGAGTGAGCTTCCCAAAGAAAAGGAAAACCTGTTGAAAGAACTTCACACACTACAAGACCCATGTTTTAACATCTTCAGTTAATGTAGTTGTGTCCAATGGAGATTTGGGTTCTGGGTTCATCACTGTGGAGTTCACCTTTTTATTAATAGAATAGCAGTATTGCCAGGAGTAGGCACATTACCGACTGATATTTTTCCTTTGCTTACACCCTGCTGACTTGAGTCATAGTCTTATCCTTCTGATGTTTGCTTGACTTGAGTTGCCTGCTAAAGTGCAGGCATTCATACAAATCCGAGTTCCCGGTTGTTGTAATATGCCTTTAAGAGATAGGAGCATGCCATCACTTTAAAGGAAGTGTGTCATGTGATCCAGCCTCAGTTTCACTTTGGCCTGGAGCAGAACACAGCACACACAGCTCTGTTGCTGATGTTCTCAAGCTTTCTATCCATGTATATGTTGACATGTGCCTGTTCTTAATAAATGAAACCACAACATGTTTGCACAATCCCTTATGAGCGATTGATGCCTTTATATCATTATAACACATACAACACCGGTTGTAGGGTAGGAAAACAACTTTTAAATCCAAAGTTCAAATTTGGAATACAACACTCCCATTCCCCACCACTCCCATCCCCCACCATTGCCCAACTTCCACTCCACTAACTCCCAATAAGACAAACTCAAACCTCTTTGTTGGCAGTGGATAAATTAAGCTGCAGATTTTTAAATGATTAACCTATTTATTGGAGCTCACACAAAGCTGCAAAGCTTTGTGGCTTTTGGTTTAAAGATATTCAGGGTGAGACCACAGGGCAAGTTCACCAGCTAATGGTTCAATTTCTCTGCACCATCTGAGGAATCCAGACTCCTCTGGTTACACATGATGCATTGTAGTGTGGGGCATAGCGTTAGCCTTGCTTCAGGAGTAGCTAATAATATTAAAATTGTATTTACTAACGACTTAGATGTTAGGATAAAAGGCCAAATAGCCAAATTTGCTGATGACACAAGGGTAGCAGCACTATTGTATGCAGTAAGGATAGAAACATACAATTACAAAGAGTTATGAATTGACTAAGTCAATGGGCAATATTGTGGTAAATGGGGGCAAGTGTGAGGTCACCAGGATAGAACAGGGTACTTACTAAAATGGTGAAAAGCTAAAAACAGTAGAGGTCCAAAGGGACATGAACATAGATCATTAAAATGTTATTCACAGGTATAGAAAATAATCAAAAAGGCTAATGGAATGCACCCTTTATACCTGGACGACTACAGGGGGATAGAAGTCATGCTACAGCGATACAAAGGTCTGGTTAGACCACACCTGGAGTGTTTGTCACCATACTGTAGAAAGGGTATGCAGAATAGGTTTACCAGAATAAAACCTGGACTCCAAGGGTTAAATTATCAGAAGAGACTACACAAAATAGAGCTGTGTTTCCTGGAATTTAGAAGGTTAAGAGGTGATTTGATCAAAGTTTTCAAGATTTTAACAGGAATTGATGGGGTGGATTGAAAGGAACCATTTCTGCTTGTTGCAGAGCCTAAGTCTAGGGGGCATAGTCTACAAATTAGAGCCAGACCTCTCAGGACTGAAATTAGGAAGCACGTCTTCACACAAAGGATGGTAAAAGTTTGGAACTCTCCTTCAGAAATGACAGTTGGTGCTCAATCAATTGTTAAATTTAAATCTGAGTTTGATAGATTTTTGTTAATCAAAGCTATTAGGGGATATGCGGCAAAGGTGGGTTTATGGAGTTAGGCCTCAGATCAGCCATGATCTCGTTGAATGGCAGAACAGACACGAGGGGCTAAATGGCCTCCTGTTCCTACATTACTTTAGTGAAGTCAAGGTGTCCTCACTAGAATGTCAAAGGATCGCCAATCGTCAATGCCAAATGCGAGATAATGTACTGGCTCAAATGAATTCTTAAATTACAGCTTGCAATCAGATGCCTAGACACAGCTTCCAGTGTTATCTATCGAAACACCTGCCACTGCACTTAACTGGAACGGGCAAGGGGGAAAACATCCAATGTCCATTAAAGATCTAAACCAGGGAAATGAAATGAATCAATTATCAGTTACGAATGAAGGGTGAATTTCAAGCCAATCCCTACTGAAAGTACAATTTGACAGTGTGGCTCCCCAGACCTAGAACAGCTCGCAAAAGATATAGTTATTGCAGGCAGCAGAACTAAAGTAGCTGAAAGTGGCGACATCACAGTATCGTTGCATTGCCAATTAATTAATAGGAGCAGATACTTTTGCAAATCATATCCCTTTCTGATTTCATAAGCTGTCATGACCATGGTATAATTACCATCACTGGTGCTGTTAATTTACAAAGACACTGCTTCTTTCACAACTCAGAATAAAGAGGGAAAAAAATGACACTTTCATTTATCATCATATGTCACAGCACTAGATATAATTTGCAGAGTTTAAAAGCCTTTACCGCAAGGGACTATGCCAGTATTGTTATGCAGAATCAATACTTTTCATTGCATCAAGTCTCAATGAATCTGATTGACATTCTCATAAACCTTAAACCAATGTCTCCTATAAACTCTCTCCTTTAATGTCACTTGAACACACAGCCTAGACTTTAACATATTCTATTATTCAATGGTCCCAACAGACTAAAATTATTGGGTTAAATAGGTACATGAGAAAGATTCAAAGCACCACAATGACAACGTCAAGGAAAGGCGTAATAAGTTCATCGAAAAGGTTAATTTCATTTATTAGTGAAACTAGATGTGTTCTATCGAAGAAAACCCAACATGTTTTCTGAATTCAATTTCGTATGCAATGTCTTGAGCGAGCGAGTCATTTCACCCACTGTAACCTGTAATTTGTTTCCAGTGATTGGTTAGTTAAGTGAAATACCACATCGTGGATGGAAAACACTTGCCCGGAGCTGTGCAATAATAGGTATTTTCAATCGTCATTATAAGGATGTAGGTTCCTTCACGCCTTTCGATTCTCTCCCCTCTGCTAGCACAGTTATAATCTTATGAGAGTAGGATTTGTCCTTCAATCAAAGAGCCTTGGTTCTTTGAATAATTTACTTAACATCACTTATAGGAGCATCTGATAAGGTGAAGGGAAGAGAAAATGACAGTTGATTCTGTTTCCCTCGATGGAAAGGACTTCATTAATTTTTCATTGCCGTAGTTGGGATGCATGCAGTATGGTATTCATCATGTCAGCAATGACCTTGCTTCCGCATTCATTCCCCCCTTCGAGAGCTGTTTTCCGCCATCTGTTTGTTATTAGTCAATCTGCAGCACCCGCACCCTTGTCAGAGACAGGAAAGGAAAGTTAACATTTTGCAATGCTTCCGAATGGAATCGGAGTACAAGGTCAAGATTATTGTAAAACCTTTGAAACTTGGCTGGATCTGCATCAGGAATCAATTAGTTCGGAGAGCATTAAACCCACGCTCAGCTAAACAGTCTCATACAGCTGGCACAACAAGCACAGCGGCAAGCACTTAATAGAGTTAATTATTAATAGTTTTGCCTTTTACAATTTACTATATTTACACATTTTAAATTGCACATGAACGTTCTCACCCGCTCTCGGGCGTGAATTATGTAGTATGATCATTCCACCCACCTCCCCATGAAAATGAATTGAGAAACTATGGACATGAATCATTTTGCGAATACTGGACTATTATCTATTGAATCATAATGGCAGCCCTTTCTAACACCTGGAGTAGGTTTTTAACTGAATCTCATGTGTACTTTGTATTTATCTTGGTTTTACAATCCTGGAACATCAGTTGAATTAAATTGAACCTACCACCTGGAAGCAAGCTGATTGGCTTAACCAGCCAGTTTCTGTTTGTCCTCCACACATTGCGCTATGTGTACGCACCCTTATTCTCCTTTTCCTGAACCACCTCCAACATAGCCTTAAATGTCGACATGGTCTCTGAGTCAATCACTAATTCCAGTAGTAGGTTCCACAGCCTCACAATTCCCCCTGTGTAAAACAATCTCTGCTGCTTACACTACCAAATCTCTTAAATTTAATCTTAATAGCCATGTCCCATTGTCTGGACCACTCGATCTCTGGAAATAGTCTATTTCTATCTGCCTCAGTTGAAATTGCTTTGTGATCCCAAACTAATTGAATTCTAAAGGTATAAATTTGTGCTTCTGATCAAAGAAAATGAACAACTACCATTTCTGGCTGACATTTCTTTATTTGCCTTTAATTAATAGAGGCATTAACCTATTTAAATTAATATACAAGGAATGTCGCAAGAGCACATTAAATACTTACGACTATTTATTATTTACTGCTGGTGTTTCTGCAGAGAAGTGTTATACAAACATTCCTACAGAACAGCATGTTCATTCTGTTTACATTATCACCTGTATCAAGGTGAACTCCAAAGTTATGTTTCTGAGTTGGATCTAACTATGGATTCAGACAAGTGTCCAGTGGACATTCCAAGTTGTTGCTTTCTGATCTATCTGGGTGGGTCATGAAACATCCATTTCATTTCCTGACTCCTCACTTTATAATATTGTAGGCAAAATATCTGAGGGCCATGCTTCAGGAAGGTGTAAGGTTGGAATTGAAAATCAACCCTAATGTCTTCCAATTAACAGCATCCAGACTCTTTTGATGACCCAACTCTACCTGGTAGCCTATTTCATTAGAAATCAAGACACATTCCCTAACAGGGAGTCCTCCCTCTGTCCATCGAGGATCTGGAGTGGAGGGGTTGCATGTGACAGGCCCATGTAATAGAAGGTTAACAGACTCCCAGGCTGCCTGTTATCTCTGCAGCCTCGAGGAGTATGTACCCCCAGGTTTATGTAGGATGTGTGTGGCTGCAGACGCTATTTCATTAGCTGAAGGGGCTGCTCCTCGATTTTTGGCTGCACTTCAGTCTCACGCTCCTGATCTTTGACGACCTGTTGCAGAAGGTCTTGAGCGAACCAGAGGACACTGTGTGCTCCAGGAACACCCAGGCAAGGACAAAGCCACAGAAGAGAGGCAGATCAGAGGACCTTCTCTTGGGACTGCTCCTGGGCTTGGCTGAGGTGGCCATTAACAAGTTGAGGCAGCAGGCGGGTGAGGGAATTTTTCAGTCTACTTCTCTTTTGTGGCTATGTCTGCACCTGGATGTCCCTGGACAGGAAGAATGTGGTGTCCTCCGGTACATTTGAGGTCTTCCGTGACCAGTGGGCATCAGGGCGACTGGAGTGCATCATCGCCCCTAGAAATATCACTTTCAGTTGATTAGTTAAGTTTCCTTTAAAGTTTTTGTGTTTTTCGTTAAAAGAAGAAGCTTTATTAGTCTGTGCCCCTTTAAGAAGGGGACATTCATTGCCTTCTCTTAATTGACTTTGATTGGTTAATATAAAAAGAAGTAGCAATCAAGAGACGGGTGATAGGATCGTTCTGGATGACTTGTAAAGCATACAAGGGTGAAAGGTCATTGGGGTGAAACTTTCTGAGACCCCCATGGTGCCAGCAGAGTTGAATATAAAATGGTGAAACTGAAAAAGTTGTAAATCTTTTGGTCAGAAACTCATGGGAAACATACCTGTGATTTTTCAATCAGACATCTCAGGTCTTGTCAATCGCATGAATCTTTTGAGATGATGCACTGTCAACAAAGCAGCAATTGATGTAATATTCATGCCCTGCCCCTAGATGTCTGTAACACTCTAGTAAATAATAAATGGTGCAAGATCTAATGAAGCCACACAGCAGCAGGTCATTATGAACTCACCTTTGCTTCACTTCCACTTCTCAAATTCAACTCTCAGTTTCAGAATTTTGGAATCTCTCTCCACAGGTGCTGTCCGACCTGCTGAGGCTTTCCAGAATTTTCTGTTTTTATTTCCGATTTCCAGCATCTGCAGTATTTTGCTTTTATCTTTGGAATTTTGGGTCCAGCTATGATACCAGCTGATCCCAAATGGGCCAATTGTGACTATTACTTGGATTTTTCCAAAATGCTCTCAATGTGAACGAGAGTTATTCTCAGGCCACAAATGTCAAATTCAATGGATGAGAATTTATTTCATGATATTATCTCCTATCTTTCCATGGTGTTAATGAGAAAAGAAAGATTGGAAAACAATGTTATGCTGGGTATTTGGTTGGGGTGCACTATCAAATGAGCAGATACAACACAGTTGCTCTAGTTCAGTCATCACTGAGAATTCCCTCCCTATATTTGTAACTTGTATCTACAGCAGAAATGCAATTTCCATAATCAGACCCACATTTCCAATGAACTGGAATTAATGCATGGATTGAGCAGTATGCCACATGCTAACTTTCACCGGTGCACATCAATCACTTGAGAGGATGTCTGGCGCTCTGTCCGCTCCAAAGGGTCCTAAATGCTGCAATTTCAGATTGTTGTGTTCAGGCTAAAACTATTAGATGAATTTACTTCTAAGTAAGAGAATTAAACAGAATTGTAAAATACAAGATAAATAGCTAGTAGCATAATTCTTAACATGCACAACATTTAAACTGCTCCAAAAAATGAGTATAATATTAATTAATATTATATTATTCCAGAATTATTGAACAGAGTCTCTGTTAAAACATTATATGAACAATGACCACCACAAAGCCCCACTTCACCATCCAATGTGAACTAGACTGTATGAAACAAGAGTGTAAACTTTTCATTTACAGTGCATTCCCCATCTGCCCATAGTCTTCAGCCTTCTTGTGTCCACACTCTAGATTTATTCTATGTTTCCCTACCTAGAAAAACATTTTTGAAACCTGAGGCTTCACCTGCACCTCCTCAACCCTTTTATATTCCAGACTAAACCCCAACTCTGAAATGCCCTGGTGCCTCTGATACGTTAAAAGCCTGATTTAAATACAGGCCATTATTGTTGGTGGGTAAAGCCTTTCAAAAAAAAAAATCAAGTTGCATTTTGAGTGAGAGTTGAAGTTTGGCGCTGTCTCTTCATGACTGGAATTTTGGGTAATAAAGACACTCTCTGTTTAACCAGCAGCAGCAAGGGTTTAAGGTGTTAAACCCAACAACAACAAAAAAACCCAAAATGTAATGGTGTTAATTTGACTCACCATCAGAAGAACAGGAGAGGTAGGGAGGCCCTTTTCATTTGTGAGAATGGTACCTTAAGGATTTCTTTGGTTTTCCTTCTGGAAGGATGCCAGTTTGTGTGCAATCTGCGGGTTCCTTCCATTTACGTTAAGATATAAATGTTATCTAACATAAGTAGGCATTTGGGGTTAGCCTTCAATTTTTTGCCATAATAAAACGGTTAGGGGTTGTGACTGCCAATCACATCACTTGGTCCTATAAAGGATAGCATGCTGAAGACACATTTTAAATACAAAATTGGACTTGTGAGCCATGAGAGGGATTAACAATCCAATTAAATGAAATAAAGATAATTATGTCTTGAAGATAAGAGTCACATCTCATGGATTTAGAGACCTGAGAGAGTTGATGAAGAGGGAGTATTCTCTGTGAATATATATAGAATCAAGGGTAGGCCATTAAGAACATTGCTCTTGCTCCACTATTTTTGATTGCTCAATGCTTTCAAACTCAATTCCCTGCCTTTTATCAAATCCTAAACCCCAAGGGAAAACAAAAAGAGAGCAATGTACAGTTAAAAATATCTTCCTGTGTTAAGGTATTGAAAAATCTAACGCCTATACCCAAGTCTGCTATTTTCTCCATTTTTCACCACTATGTCCACATTTATAATGGAAACGACTTCATATAAACTCCTTAGCCCAGATTTTGTAGCTTTAGTGATGGCAAAACTGTCAGCACTCGCCATAATTACAACTGTGAAACTGACAGTAACTTCTGGCTTCCGCACATGCACAGTTAAATGTGGAATCTGGAAGTTGCTGCCTGTGATACTCTGCTTCTCCACAGGGTGTTCTGTTGAAGTCCTCACATATGATAATTTTTCTGAAATCGCTGAACTGACGAGAACTTCGCCTCTTACGCTGTAGTGTTGCTGTTGAACCTCCCCCTCACCACCCTGGAAAGGTTACACCTTGTTAATGCATACAACATTGTAACTACATCTAAACAACCTCTCTGACCCTGGAAGACTAATTGTATATTTGTGTAATGTCAAGTTTTTCCATTATGATAAAAATTCCATCGTTTTTTTTAATGTAATAAAAAGTTTTAAAAGTTTATTTATATTTCAGCTTCTAATGTGTATGTCTCAATCTTTATTTTGCGCTCTGTAAAATTTATAAAAAGTGAAGGATCATCAATACATTTTACTTCCTGGTTTGCTGTCTATGAGAATTCTTTAATGTGATTGGCTGCGTACCCTACTTGATGGCATTACTGCTGTTGGATGCCTGCCAATCCCCTTGACCGGGTTCCAGATTCAAGCTTATGTTGGAAAAGGGGAAATCCATGCCACGGAAACTTCTGGATCTTTGTGGACAGCTTTCTTCAAGGTCAGTGGCGAACTCCTTCACTTTGCAGCCAACCTCAAAATCCAGGTCATTATGTTGTTATGACATCTTCTGACCCAATGTGCTGCTGCAGCATTGTCACTGACAGAAGGGCCTCAATACAGCATGGCCCATTTAGAAAGACAATTTCCATTGCAGTAGACATAGGAATGTATAAAGCAGATATGAAAATAAGGACAGAATGCAATGCTTTAAAATGGGGACTGAATGTGATCTATATGCCCTGGTTAATAATTGCTCACCTTCTAAGACCCTCTTCAACTGATGACAACTCATGCTCTTAACTCCCCATATGTAACATCATCGAGGATCAGTTGGAAGCTGTACACAAATTGGCATTTGTACTATGTATTTCTTTATTTTGTCATTTCAGACTTTTTGCCTTCTTTTTCTGCATCTCCCCCTGTTGAAATCATTTTTTTACATTTTCGAATTGAGGCCAAAAGGAGAATTGAGTTTGCCAAGGGCACACATGGAAGTTAAGTCAGGCTTGTTATATAAGGCTGCACTATGTTCTGCTGATGCAAAACTGCTGGACTGAATGGCCTTTTTCTGTGCTATGCCGTTCTATGACTCAATGACAATGTGCTGCAGCAATAAAACATACATTAATTCATCAAAGTACCACTTAAGCCTCATATTCAAGAAATACTGTGCCGATCCACAAAGACCCTCCGAGGAGCTTTACATCATTGAGTGGCAGGGACAAGGGAGCAGACACGGATACCAGTAACTGTATATACATTTCTCTCTGTATGTAACATTACATGTGGCAGTTCTGCCAAATTAATTTCTCCTTTAACTCTGCTCTGCTCAAGTGACCAAAACGATAGCTGGTTCAAAGGTTCATCATGATAATGGTGTGGAATAGCAAAAGAAGAGCAAATAGCCAGTTCCCACCATAAATAACAAAAGGACCAGATCTGCCAACAATTGTTGCCATGGAAACTGGATATCTCTTTTATTGCATTTTAGATAATATGTATGTCTGCATCCACTGTAATGGGGCGTTGTACTGTATTTATTTATAGCTTTATTTCTGACTCAAGTACCTATCGCAGTCAAGAATGTAGAATACAATTGTGTGTGAGCTCGCTTTTAAGATCTGCAGCATCGGCGGGTTCTAACAAAATCAGGGGCATGGAGAAGTTGCTAAAGTGCAGTGTGGGTGAAAAGACATTGGGGTGTGCTTTTCACTGCAGCATTCTGTGAAGGTTGGCATTAAGGAGGTGGAAAAGTGGAACAGACAGTCCCCATGTACAGCAAACGATTAAGTAATCGGTTAATTTCTCCTGATGGCGTCAGTTGAGACAGAATAATGTCTGGACACAGAAGACCAGTTCTCTGATTAGAGCCCTGAGCTCTTTTTAAGTTGTAGTGAACACGCAGCCACTGAGTTTAACAATTCACTGAGAGGATGACTCTTCTGGCAATGCAGCTCTCCCTCAGTCTATCAATGCTTAGAACTGTGGCAGCCAAGATTATGTGCTCAAGCCTTGAAGTGGGGCTAGAGTCAATGATATTTTATAAGGCTTTATTTTCTCCAAGCATTGATTTGTTTTGCAATTCAGAACTACAAAGGTGATGGCAGATTTCTAAGAGTTCCAGAGGAAATAGGTTGAAATCTCCCTCACAGGCAGTCATTCCATTATATTTTATCACACATCAGTGAAGCCATTATATAAAATGCAGACAACTGACAGACTAAGACAGGCCTGCAGTCAGGTCTGTTTTACACTAATGCGAAATCCAATTTTGAAGCTCTTCCTATGCTGCTGATTAATTGAAATATTGCCTTAACCCTTTCAAGTACTGAGATGAAAAGTTTAAATTTATATAGCACCTTTCACAATCTTAGGATGCCCCATACCAATGAAGTACTTTGGAAGTGCAGTCACTGTTGTAACATAGGAAATGTAGCAGCCAATTTGTGCACAGTAAGATCCCACAGTCAGCAATGCGTTTCGGATCACAAAATTTGTTTTAGTGATGTTGTCTGAAAGATAGATATTATACAAGATACCATCAAGAACTACCCTGCTTCGAGAAAGAATCATGTCATGGCATCTTTTATGGCCTCCCCTGTGAGGGCAGACAGGACCTCAGTTTAATGTCTCATGCAAAAGAAAGCACTTTCAACAGTGTAGCACTCCCTCAGTCCTGCACTGGAGTGTCAGCTTGGATTGCTGGCCTCAAGTCTTTGGAGTGGGTCTTAAACCCACAACCTTCTGCCTCAGAGGTGGGAGTGCTACCAACTGAGCCATGGCGACAAGGAGGGCCGGAGGACATGATACCAAATAAGGGGGAAACATTTCAAATTAGTCCAAATTTATATCTTAATTTGAGACAATTTGAACCATTCCCAAATTCTAATTTAAAATCAACAATTGAAATATACAAGAAGTAATTGAGTTTTCACTGACACTTGATGAAGAATATGACTTTCATTATGTGCGCAATGCAGTATTTTCTGATACAGTTCAGTAAAATAAAATGTAATCTCTTTATATTGTGCATCAAATTCTACTATTTATCATCAGTTGCGTTTAAGTCAAGCAATGTGCATGCAAGGTTAATATTAAGCTCAAGGGATGAGCTAGTTATGGGAGAAAGTGAGGGAGTGGTTGAGTAGCAGATGATTTACTCTGACCCTTCTCCTACCTAGCTTTGTGAATCTGCTTTCAGTAAAAGAGGCAGTGGTGCGAATCAGCAGTTAGTATGTTTGACCTGGAGATCAGTAACTTGTAAATAAGAAAGGAAATAAGCTCTGATAACACCTTCCACACCCTCAGGCTGTACTAGAGTGCTTTACAGTCAATGAAGCACATTTGAAGTGTAGTCGCTGTTGTAATGTGACAGTCAATTTGTGCACAGCAAGCTCCAACAAATGGTTATGTGATAATGACCAGATCATCTGCTTTTTTTTTGGTAATGTAGGATGAGGGATAAATAGTGTAAAGGATACAATGGAGAAGTCACCTCCTCTTCTTTAAAATCACAGCCTTGGATCTTCTACATTCACCTCAGAGAGCAGACAGGGCCTCAATTTAACATCTCACCTGGAAGATAGCACCTCAGACAGTACAGACTTCCATCAAGAATATACTGGAGTGTGAGCCCAGATTTTGTACTCAAGTCTCTGGGCCTAAGACCTTCTGACTCGGAGCTGACAGTGCTACCAACTGAGTCATGGCTGACACACACACAGCAACATTAGTGTGAAATCAAGGGATGTACTCAAAAGCTGTGCATTTATTGAATGTCACATGACAACAAGGTACATTTCTATCTGTATCTTTAACTCAAAGCAATTTCCATGAGATAGAATGACTTAGACAGAGATTCATGAAGTTGATGGAAGATGAGAGCAAGAGGATCGGTTTTGCAATTTTTCCCTGATGGTCTGGCTGGGCCACATGAAGAAAGCTTTGGCCCAGCTTCTTCTGATCTGCGCTCCCCACCCTGGACCACCGACTGCCGGGGCGCCGAATGAGATGGCTCAGTATTCCATCCCACCACTTTGTGGCTGTCAGAAGATGGCTAAATTCCTGTCCAGAAGAGGTGGGATTTCAGCCTGGGGCATTTAAAATGCACCCGGGAATTAAAAGTACCCCGGGCCTCATCTCTCAAGCAACAGGTAAGTTTCTAGCTCACACTCGAAACACCCGCTGAAAACAGGGCCTCGATCTAACACATTGTATAACACCAGGCATCATATCTGCCATACTTCAAAAAACATGTTTTGTGTGGGATTTTGTGTCAAGGTGATGGACACCAGTCCTAAGAAATGGAGATAAAAACAAAAGACTGCGGATGCTGGAAATCCAAAACAAAAACAGAAATACCTGGAAAAACTCAGCAGGTCAGGCAGCATCGGCGGAGAAGAGCAAAATTGACGTTTCGAGTCCTCATGACCCTTCAACAGGACTAAGTAGAAATAGGAAAGGGGTGAAATATGTCATTTTAGGCACCATTGAATATTGAATACTCTCAGGTCACCCGGCTGATGCAGAGAAAAGCTCCCTTTTCTAAAGTAAAATACTAATGATTTGTCTATAAATATTACACTGGTATCAAAACACTGGTATCCATTGACTATATTGTGTCCAACCACTGATAGCAATGGTCTAGACAGTATCCATACAGTGCTAAAAATGTTATATATTTTCTCACTGGAAACCCTGGCCTGCTCAATCAGGCATGCACTGAGGAATTTGGTACAAATGTGTTCAGCACAAGTTAAAAAGAAGCCCCATACTTTCCAAAAAAATTTAATGGCCGCTTTCAATGAACAGAATAAGAGTTCCCTTTGAAAGCTGTTTTCGTGTGTAGGTAAGAATTATAGGAATCGATTGCAGCTGGGAACTGGATAGTGTAAAGAATGCTTTACGTATGAAATGGGAGTCAAGTAGATCATTGGGTCTCCCGCTAACAGGTTTTTGGTTTGATCACATCCCAGTGGAGCAGTGCATATTGAGGGAAGTACATTCCCTTTTGCTGAAGTGGCTGCATCAAGTAACAGGCTTTTGGAACCATTTCAGCTTTCACATTGTGATTGAAACAAACACAGATTGTATGAGCAATGCGGATGATGTGAAGTGCAGATTTCTCATTCTCCAGGGCATTATGCAAGACCAGCTCTCCTTTTTGTGCAGATTATTGTGTAAAACTCCAGCCAGCCCCTGAGAACATAGCTTCCAACGTACTGCTGCTGTTTGTCTCTGACAATCACCCACGCTGTTAAGAATTTTGTCACAGCTCCTGCAGGCAATAATGACAGTTGAAATTAATTTTTTGGTGCGTGCAATGCACTGACAGTTGTGCACTTATCTTGTTGCTACAAGTGCAGAAGATGCACTGTAGGATAATCAACCCAGGGTGCTTGTGGGCTATGGGTGGGAGGTAAGGCTGTGCACAGTCAGGGGCCCAACAATCCATTAGATGAGTAGCTATGAGTTCATAATATGAGTTCATAAATATGTAAGTGACTCATCCCTCAACCCCACCACCCCTGCTTCCTTGTTAATGACAGCATTTTTGTACGTTTGACGCATGCTTGAAATAACCAAAAATGAGAGCAATAGTTAGAGGGAAGAGTATTTGAGCAAGGAATAATTAATCTCTGAAGCACATGCTCCTTTCTAGTATGACTGAAAGTCAAGAGCTATTTGTCCAGAGTAAACTTTCTCAACATTTGAAGCAACTGATTACATTTGATTTTGATGCAAGGAACAGTCTCACTGGAGATCTCTTCTTTAAAGATGTATAGCTGGTGGTAGAAGACAGAATAGTTACTTGTTACTCTCAAACTCCATTCACAGTGGTAGCATCATCAATTTACACACTTTCCCCAGCAGAATGAAAATATTACAGGCATCTCATTTCTTGCAAAGTTAGCGATGTGCCTTGGCTAATGGGTGTCTTCCAATCTGAAGCAATATACAAGTAGAGTTTGAGCGTGGCAGTGAGGAAATGGGAGCTGGGGTTCATTCTTTGAGAATGTATAACAATGGTGCAAAGTCCAGTGATGCGCAGTTCCCTTTCTTTTGGTTTCTCCAAGTCTTTCCCATCCCGCTTCTAAGAGCATTGACAGCTGGTGGTCATCGTTCATATGTGAACCTGGGCTGGTTGGTCACAGCAAGATGCAGAGGCACAACACTAGAGGGAGGAAGTGAGTGACTACTGCTGGGAATTTGCTGAAGGTGTCCTTACAGGTCCCAGAATCAAAATATGGCTCAGAGGAATGGTACATAAGTCTCCTGTTTCCAATCGCTGTAAAGGTCCTAATTGAAATGAACATAAACAAAGCAATTGGATCAAGTCTAGTTCCCAGTGGACATGAGTATAGAGTATAAAGCTGCCCTCACACTCAATGATCATTTGTCAATCTCACTCAGGGGATAGATGGTGAGATCTGGACAGTACACACTGATCCAGTAGTGAGTAAGCAATGCTGTATCATGGGTCTAGTATCTGTAGAACTGATGAATGAAATATCTGGATATAGGAATCTGCTGTTGGTTTTTAGAAGACAAATTTAACAAGACACGTCTGGGAGTCAGCTCAAAAAGAAAGAAAGACTTGCATTTACATAGCACCTTTCACAACCTCAGGACATCCCAGATGAGAGCCAATGAAGCACCCTTGAAATGAGTTCATTGTTGTAATGGGGAAAATGGGGCAGCCAATTTACTCCCACAGGTTTCTTCAAAATAGAGCTATGGAATCTTTTATGTACACCCGAGAGAGCAGACAGGGCCTTGGTTTAACATCTCACCTGGAAGATGAGTGAAAGTACTTCTATATTCTGCTGGTGCAAGCGGGTTTCAGAAGTGCACTCCGGAGTTCCAAATTGGAACTCTGTTTTTTTCTCCATAGATGTTGCCACACCTGCTGAGTTTTTCCAGCACTTTCTGTTTTTATTTCAGATCTCCAGTATTTTGCTTTGATTCCAAAGTGCAGGCCCTTGTATATCGACTTCAAACCTGACTTCATCAGCCCAGGCCCAAGGCCAGTGGATGGGAAGCTGTGTTAAAGTCAGGTCCTGTAAACACTTAGTCATGACCATTCCCAGTGACTATACGTTGTCTCCCAGTCAACCACGCAAAACTTCAGGAACCCAGAAGCAGCACTAGTGCGAATCCTGGGACATAGAAAAATGCTTTAATTTTATGTGTACTTCAGGATTCTTGGCTGGTACAATTTTTTTTCTCTTTGAAGCAACATGAAGGGAAGTATCAGGCAGAAATTACTGAGTCGAACAATGTGATAGAATTGAATGAACATCGGGAGAGACACAGTCATTAACACTGGCTGATTAAAATCTAACGGAGCGTAAAAAAACCTTTTCATCAACTTGCAGTTTATCTTTCTGCCTGGTTTCCTTCTCCCCTCACAACCTAAACGTTTCAACTCATCCCCATTACCGAATAGTTTCTAATAACATGGGTTCCATTGTTATTGGTACGATGGGTTTTCCTCTGCTGTACATTGTCTGGTTCGTGCCACGACCTCATACCAACCATCACATAAGGTTGTCATTCATGGACTTAGGAATTCGAGCTGTGGAACTTTGCCAGTGCCACGCGATGATCTGCACATGTTGGCATTGGCCAGCTTGCTGTTGGCATGTGTTGAAATGACCTAAAAAATGGGGACTGAGTGTTTGAGGCAACTTGCCACCAGAATCAAGGTGGTGGAACTGCTCCCAGCATTGCCAATGGTAGATACTTAATCCTGACTCTCAGCAAGTGTTGTTCGCTTATCAGCCCTGTGCTCACAGCCTACATTGGCCCCCGGACCATCAGTCACTCAATTTTAAAACTCTCATCCATGTTTTCAAATCCCTCCATGTCCTCACCCCTCCCTATCTCTGTAATTTTCTCTATCCCTGCAATCCTTTGAGATCTCTACTCTCTTCCAATTTGTGCAACCCTTATTTTAATTACTCCACCATTGGTGGCTGTGCCTTCAGCTGCCCAATTGACCTCAAACTCTGGAATTCCCTCCCTAAACCTCTCTATCTTTTCCTTTAAGATGTTCCTTAAAATCTACCAGTGACCAAGCTTTTGGTCACCTGTCCAAACAACTCCTGTCGAATTTTGTTTCATAATGTTCCTATGAAATACCTTGGGATGCTTTAACTTTTAAAGGTACTATCTAAATGCCAAATTGTTGCTTGTTGTCAGGGGCACCCAAGGGGAAATATTTGTCAAGAGGGTGGTCAGTGACTCCAACAGCACAGGGACAGGGAGGTTGCAGAGTTCCCTCTGAATGCATCATGATTATGAAGTGTAATTGGGCATCCTGAGATTTTGCAGTTTCTTAAAGAGAGGACAAAATGGAGCTACATTGGAAGTTTTTAAGATCACAAAGCTTGGTCATTCCATTAAATTGTGCCAACCATCTCATAATGTCCCTTCCTTACTTAGGCATTCTAGCTGTGGATCTTTGCCAAAGATGCCCTGGAGTGATCTGCACATGTTGACGTTGACCAGCTTGGTTTGCTTGCTGGATGGGGTTCGCTGACTTTGAAGTTTATAAGAATTCCAGAACCAAGGCACAGCAATTTGTGATGGGAAACCACCCGGAAATACGTGGATCAAAGTGGCAGCTACACCTGGGGGGCAGGCAAGTTCCCATCTGAAGGGGTTCCTGATTATAAAGGGAGAGACTTGCATTTACACAACACCTTTCATGACCACGGAACAATCCCAAAGCACCTTCCAGTCAATTAAATACTTTAAATGTTGTAACGTAGGAAATACAGCAGCTAATTTGTGCACAGCAAACTCCCACAAATAGCAATGTGTTAATCACCAGGTTATCTATTTTTGTGATGTTGATTGAAGGTTAAATATTGGCCAGGACACCGGGGAGGACACCCCAGCTCTTCTTGAAAATAGTGACACGGGATCTTTTACGTCCACCTGAAAGGGTAGACAGCGTCTCACATTAACATCTCATCTGAAAGACGGCATCTCAGGCAGTGCAGCACTCCCTCAATATTGCCCTAGGGTGAGGCAGTTTTGATTTTTGCACTCAAGTCTCTGGAGTTAATAAATGATGGGTACTTCAAAGGATAAGAAGGAGAGAATTGTTGGTTTTCATGCTGAGGAAGGCGATGGTGGGTGCGGACTTTGACATCCCGTGGCAACACCACTGGTTGACGTACCTGGATTTCGCAGGTGACATTGCCTTGCTGGTCAAGGAATCATGTGCGCTCCAAGGCATGGTCACCAGTCTTGAGAGTAGCAGCGCCAAAGTTGGTTTACGCATCATCGGTGAGAAGACCAAAGCAATGACAACTCAATGGCCCCATCGGGCAACAGAGCATCGAATACGTTGACCACTTCCCCTACCTAAGAAATAACATCTCCTAGGAGGGTGATGTTGAGATCGACGTCCATGCAAGAATCAGCGAAGCAGTATCGATCTTGAGCCATCCAACACCATCCAACACAGCCATGAAGCTGCGATTCTACATGTCTACAGCAGTACCAGCCGCAATCCATGGCAGCGAGGCATGGAAGAGAGCAGCAAAGGTGTCACGTAAGTTGGATGTCTTTCACCAGCACTGCCTGCGTAAGGTTCTGGGCATCGCATGGAGAGACAGCATCGCCAACGAGGAAGTCAGAAGACTGGTCAGAGGCGCCTGTGGGACATTGTGACAGAGAGTTGACTGAGGCTGTAGGACATGTTTTTCAGTCTGCCAGTTTGGAAGTAGAATGGACACCACCAGATAGGAAGAGAAGATGAGGCCGGCCAAAAAAGACATTGAAGGAGGACCTTCACAAGCAGGACATCACCTAGGCTGGAGTGAGAGATTGTGATGGACTGGATCCTGTGGCAGAGTCATGCTGTCCATTATCCGGCATGGTACCAGGAGAACTAAGTCTAAGTAAGTGTTTGGTACAGTATATCACTACGGCTGGTTAGCTCACAATAAAAGAGTAATCTCTATTTTATCTTAAATGGGTTAATCCCTCCACAACAATAACAGCAAAGATTTGAACAGGAATTCATTCACCTTGCTGTGCCAAAGCATTCACACTAAAAATGGAGAAGGTGTTGTTGTTAAGTTGGTGTGAAAAGCGTCACTGTCTTATTAAAGCAAGAAGTGGAAACTTCTAGAATGATTAATTAGCTTGTGTAAAGGAAAAGCAAAATCAATCAGCAGATTTCTGTCGGACCAATTTGTGTTACAGTTAATTCAAACAACAAATCAGCTCAAGTTGTGTGAAAGATGCCACAGGGAGAGTTGATATTCTCTCAGTAGATCAGAGTAGAAAGTCATTCATTACTTTCATCGATATGTGGGTGAACAAGGCAAACTGAACAAAGAGAAAGCAATTAGATTGTTGGCCTTGACATGCAGCGTATAGCAGTAGGTCAAATGATCTTGCTGCTGTCAAATGCCGTGTTAGGATTGGGGCTCCCGATCTCCTTGGAGTGAGAGGCTTAACGGAGCCTCTGGACTCTTCCTGGGGGCAGAAATGGGAGAGCCCAGTGATGCTGTAAAAGCCAGGTGGTACTGGTCTGGTTTAAATCCATGAGTCGTAACTCCCCCATATCAGCCCCTCAGCTTCCTCACACTGGCTTTCAATCTCATTCATTAGCAGGAGGTGCTGAACACTCACCGTGTGGATGGCGGAGGGTGGTGGTGTGTGATGGGGAGTGGGGAAATCAAGGGATTGGGGGACAAGCCAACTGGTCTGCTGGGTCCCAGTGATAAGCGAGATGCCACCGATGGATGTGCCTCACAGCGTCTTCATCCCCAGCTGAAGAGTGTAGAGGGAGACGTTAATTTGCTTAGTCGACATTACTTTTCGGTTCTTTGTGGTTGAAGATTGAATGGGAAAGGAATAATTTATTCAGGTTGAAACAATTTGGTGTGCAGCAATTCTGTCTGCACCAACTGCATCTCCAGGCCCTCAGCCTGTTATGCTTGACCCTAAACAGCTGCCTAATTGATACAGTGTCAGGTACTGAATGTGAAGGCTGCATCTCGAAATTGCACACTCAAACTGGACTGAAGACATTGCGCTTACTTTACGATGGTGAGCTATGGGGGTGACTGCGCAGATTTGACATTTTGTCACTCAACTGCAGGATAGGGCTGAATTTTCCTGGCCCTGTGAACATGGAGTAGGTGAGCGGTGGTGGGGTTGGGTGGGGGGGTGGGGGGGGGGGGGGGGGGGGGGGGTGGGCAGGGGTCTTGGAAAATTGTCAGGGGGGGGCGGTGCTGCATCGGGATGGCTCCCTGATGCATTCCCGCCTACGAGGAGCTGTCCCAAGGCAGGGCAGCCAATTAATGCCCCACTTGAGAATCGTTTTGTAATGCTGCCAGTAGTTTCCCACCATCCTGAATTGGACACTGCTCCCAGAGGTGACTTCCTAATTCTCACCTCTTCTGCCCCGTCACGGCCACTTGCGGGTTTCTGACCTGGAATTGAGGCTGACGTCAGGTTGGGGAAAATCCAGCCTTTCGTTTGCACAGGCTGTTAAAAAAAAATGAAAGGTTTGCATTTATATAGCGTCTTTCCTGACCACAGAACACCCTAAAGTGCTTTACAGCTAATGACGTACTTTTGAAATGCAGACACTGTTGTAATGTCGGAAACGCAGCAGTCAATTCATGCACAGCAAGCTCCCACAAGCAGCAATGTGATTATGGCCAGATAACCTGCCTTTTTTTTTTGTAATTTTGATCGAGGGCTGAATATTTGCCAGGACATCAGACAGGACTCCCCTGCTCTTCTTTAAAATAGCGCCATGGGATCTTTTATGTCCACCTGTGAGGGCTGATAGTTTTGCAACTCCGATAACCAGGTGTGAAGGGTAGAACTGGAAATTAATCTTTATACCCTTACAAGTTTTTATTTACAGAGGCACGCAACTCAATTGATGCACCTCCGATTGATAAGCGCAGTTTCAGTCTGTCCCTATATATATAGGAGCACAGGTGAATCTCCAGTTAATGCCCACCACCTGAACACTCAATTCAGATACAATTAACTGATGGGACCTAGGATTAACGTCTCATCTGAAAGATGGCACATGTGACAGTGCAGCACTCCCTCAGAACTGCACTGGGAGTACTGATTTTTGTGCTCAAATCCTGGACTGGCTCCTGCCTGCAGTTTATTGGTGAGTTATCCTTTGACTTGTCCCATTTGTGTAGTCAGGTCTATGAATCAAAAACCTGTATCCAACAAATGAGGGTGACCCACTGAAACCTCTGTCACACGAATCTAATCTCTGTCCTTCTCTAGCGGCACCTGTGATTGGCTGGTGGCAACTCAAACTCTCAAACTGTTCTCATGCCCCCTCTAGTGGAAACAGAAAATAATGCTTCATCTTTCCATTACAGAATCACAGAATTGTCACGGCACAGGAGGAGGCCATTCAGCCCATCATGTCTGCACCAGCCCTCTGAATGAGCATTTCACCTAGTGCCATTATCCTGCTTTCTCCCCGTAACCCTGCACATTGTTGCTTTTCAAATAATCATCTAATTCCCTCTTGATTGCCTCAGCTGAAGCTGTCTCCACACACTCCCAGGCAGTGCTTTCCAGGCCCTAACCACACTCCCAGACAGTGCTTTCCAGGCCCTAACTCCCAGGCAGTGCTTTCCAGGCCCTAACCACACTCCCAGGCAGTGCTTTCCAGGCCCTAACTCCCAGGCAGTGCTTTCCAGGCCCTAACCACACTCCCAGGCAGTGCTTTCCAGGCCCTAACTCCCAGGCAGTGCTTTCCAGGCCCTAACTCCCAGGCAGTGCTTTCCAGGCCCTAACTCCCAGGAAGTGCTTTCCAGGCCCTAACCACACTCCCAGGCAGTGCTTTCCAGGCCCTAACTCCCAGGCAGTGCTTTCCAGGCCCTAACTCCCAGGCAGTGCTTTCCAGGCCCTAACTCCCAGGAAGTGCTTTCCAGGCCCTAACCACACTCCCAGGAAGTGCTTTCCAGGCCCTAACCACACTCCCAGGCAGTGCTTTCCAGGCCCTAACCACACTCCCAGGAAGTGCTTTCCAGGCCCTAACTCCCAGGAAGTGCTTTCCAGGCCCTAACCACACTCCCAGGAAGTGCTTTCCAGGCCCTAACTCCCAGGAAGTGCTTTCCAGGCCCTAACCACACTCCCAGGCAGTGCTTTCCAGGCCCTAACCACTCACAGTGTGAAAAGATGTTTTCTCATATTGTTTTTTGCCACTTTTGTCAATTATTTTAAATATCGTGCCCTCTCGCTCTCGATCCCTTCATGAGTGGGAGTAGTCCCCCCTTACTTCACTCAAGGGGTCTGTGAATCTTTGGAATTCTCTACCCCAGAGGGTTGTGGATGCTGCATTGTTGAATACGTTTAAGGCTGGGATAAGTCAGGTTTTTGGTCTCTCAGGGAATCAAGGGATTTTCTGTTTTTATTCATTCATGGGATGTGGGTGTCGCTGGCTGGGCCAGCATTTACTGCCCATCCCTAAGTGCCCTTGAGAAGGTGGTGGTGAGCTGCCTTCTTGAACCGTGCTGCAGTCCATGTGGTGTAGGTACACCCAGAGTGCTGTTAGGGAGGAAGTTCCAGGATTTTGACCCAGCGACAGTGAAGGAACGGCCGATATATTTCCAAGTCAGGATGGTGAGTGCCTTGGAGGGGAACTTCCAGGTGGCGGTGTTCCCATCTATCGGCTGCCCTTGTCCTTCTAGGTGGTAGTGGTCATGGTCATTCAGCACGGCAGTAGTGCCAAACAACACGAGTGAGGGTATCCTTAGTGTGAAGGCAGGACTTCGTCTCCACAATGACTGTGGGGTGGTCACTCCTACCGATACTATCATGGAGCAATCAGTAGGGAAGCGGGCAGGACAATGAAGTTGACGCTCAAGATCAGCCATGATCATATTGAATGGCAGAGCAAGCAGCGTGGTCTACTCCTGCTCCTATTTCTTTTGTTCTTGTATAATCATAGTGGGTATGTCAGTCTAGCTCACATCTCCAGAGCAAGGATTGAACCTATAGTCTCCAGGGACAGAGGCAAGATTGTTACCCACAGAGCCACACTGACATTTAAAAACAGCCTAGCCTTCAGCAGAAGCCGTTTGCAATACTACAGGGCCCCGGTGAGAAGGATTCCACTTTGTAAGTGCCACACTGCTGGAAACCATCATTACATGGACTTGGAGTCTAATTTTAGATAAAGTAAGAATAGCCTGCTTATCAAATCTCAGCACCCTGCTGAATCCTTGACTTTACATTGTCTGCACTTCCCTGGGAAACTGATCTAACCCCCTTAGTTCCATTTTGTTGCTATAATCACCAGAGCAGCCAATCATCCCCTTGCCCAATTAAACCAGCTAAAACCAGTCTCTCGAGTAACTTTGATGCTTCATTCTTATAATGAAAAGTAGATTGAGCTCCTGGGGCTGGAGTCCTGAAATGAGACAATTCTTACGATCACTTCTTTTTAACTAGGCTGGTAAGAGGCACGGCTGCTGAGTTCAGGTCTCGTGAATGCTCTGAAGCTGGTGGCCATTCTGCCCAGCTTCCTCTGCCTGCCCTGAAGATGCTGGGCTTGGGTTCCACAGGCACCAACCAGTCTCCTGCACCTCAACCAATGTGAGAGCAACTGTAGGCAGACTGATTCACCAAGTGGGGCTTCACATCTGAACCTAACCTCCCCCCTGCACAAATTGTGCGCCTGTGAAATTCGAGCAGGGCGGGGGGGTAGTGACTGGACAGCAAATCAGGAGCTAATCCCCAAAGCATCACCTCTGCATCCCCCACCCATCCTGATCCAAAGCAAATCATAAACCCGTATTGCCAAAGATGGGAAATGACAGGCAGGAGAGATTTGGCCCATTGATGCCTGAAGCTGCATGATCAACAACGATCCACCCCCTGCCCACCCTCAACAGCTGCCAGAGAATCTTCTAGTAGAGACAAAAGAAAATTGCCAACAAAATCCCCAAGCCCAATGACAGAAAAAAAATTGGAAAATTCCTTTCTGGTCTCCATACACAATTGGATATTATCCCAGCAGCCAGTGCTTTATATTACCTGATACTCCACCTACCCTTTAGAAGATGTGATCTCCTACCCAGTGGCCTTTTGAAGGATTGCAGAGTGTCAGCACTTACTGCACAAGCTGAAAACATGTTCCTAATGTCTACTAGCCTCTGGGAAAAAGATCCAATTTATCCCTACTCTTGCGTAATTTATATGTTTGATCCCTGTTCTTCCCTAATCTCTCAAATTGAAATAATTGAATAACACAATCTCAATGTAATCCTTTAACTATGTTAAATTTCTCCGTCAAGTCCACTGATCTCTAAAGCGAATAGACCCAGCTTTTTACACCTATTTTTAAGCCAGCACAAAATTCAAGACTGACACTTCAGTGAGGTACTGAGAGAGTGCGGCACTGTTGGAGCTGCTGTCTTTTGGGTGAGATATTATGCCAAGGCCCTGTCTGCCCTCTCAGGCAGATGTGAAAGGTCCCGTGGCACTATTTTGAAGAAGAGTCCCCCATGGTGTCCTCACCAATGTTTATCTCTCAATCAACATCACAAAAACGGATGTTCTGGCCATTATCAGATTGCTATTTGCGGGAGCTTGCTGAGTACTAATTGGTTGCCAGGATTCGTACATTGCAACAGCGACTACACTTCCAAAGTAGTTCATGGGCCATAAAGCATTTTGAGATGTCCAGAGGCCGTGAAAAGCGCTATATAAATGCAAGTCTTTCATTTTTCTTTCAATTGGCCATTGTGCCTGTGTCAGCTGTTTGAGAGAGTTATCCAATCAGTCCCACTCCTTCAGTCTTTCCCCACAGCACTGCAAATCTTTCCTTTTCAAGTATATGTCCAATTCCCTTATATTCATAATGATTGTATTGCTAGATTATGATGTTCAATGTTATTCTCTGGTCTAAAATTGCACTGAGTGCAGGGAGACAGAATACAAACTAAGAACAAAGCATAAAATGTATTCAAACCCTGGGATTTGCCTGTGTTGGCTGCTGTGATGTAGAGAGGCAGGCTGTATGAAAAGATTACTTCAAACTTCATCCTTTCCAATTTCCCTATCTGTGGCTCTAACTGCCTGTCTAAGAGTGTAACAAGATCAGAAACCCATGAGCTGCTCACACACGGCAAGGTTGTTTCTCGTAATTTAGTTACATGCTCGGAACTCTGGTGATCTGCAGTCAGTAAATTTATAATTCCATAATTTAAGGGCAAATTGCTAGTGATCAAGAATGGCACAATAAGGATGCAAACTTTAATGCTGCAGCACATTTCCACTCTGACCTCGCTGTCCTCGGTCTGCCACGCAATTCCAATGAAGCTCGACCCAAGCTTCGAGGAGCAGCACCTCATCTTTCTTTTAGGCACTTTACAGCCTCCGAGCCTTAACATTGAGCTTAACAAGATTAGATCTTAACCCTCGCTCCCATTTTCTTAGACAGTAGCTGCTGGTATTGGAGGAGGGCTGCACACGAGCCACTGAGAGCTGGGCCCTGCGAGAGGCGGGTACAGATGGTGCTAGTCACCAGGGCCCATGCCTCTAGGGGGCCCGGGCTCATTAAGCAAGTAGCCTGTAAATTGGGATGCTCAGTGTCCGAAGCAGCCAATCCAGTGGGTAGAACACCCTGATTGACCATATTCTCTGAACAACAGCAACAATTGGCTGCGTAGGGAGTGCCAGTTTTCCCCAGTCCCTCCTTTCTTACCTCGTGTTGCACCTCTTGTGAGGACTGTTCTATTGAAGCATCACCACACCACAAGATAAGGTAAAGCAAACGCCTTTTCCCCAACTCCATCCTCAGAAAGCCATTCCCGACCTCCTCCCACTTGATGGTGTGTAGCCCCTGGACCAGGCTCTTCCTGACCCCATTGCTCACATCTCCCCGACAGTGTCCATGCTTTGCACCCCACCCCCCACCAACCTCTCCAACCCCCAACCCCATCCACTGAGTCCCTGCATAGTCCTTGGATCACGCACAGTTTTTCTGTGAAATTTGCTTGAAGAGCAACTGGCCCCAGAGGGCACAGTGTCCAAGTAATGAGGTCACTGGTAAACACTCGCGGTCCATGGCCTCGGACAATGTGGATGAGTTTTGGGCTGTGTGACCCCAGATTCAGGTTAGAAAACATGGGTACATTACATCAGACAGATAGACAGTAATGCAGCCATGCTGATTGAGAAATCTCCACCTTATCTCTCAGAAGACCAGGAAGGCGAGATTTATGGAGGTAGACATCATTGGTGAGGTGGCTGATAGTGAATAAGTTCCTCTCTTCCTCCATTGCTCCCAATCCACATCCCAGAAAACAGATCAAGAAGAAATCAGTTTGATGCTCAATTCAGGAAGCAGTTTAATGGTATCAAGGAGACAAAGAAACATCGTGTAAACATCGTGCAGGCCAGAAAAAAAACAGGTAAAACAATGTTTTACCCGCTGGCTGCAATGGCGGCTTCTCACTCTGTATCGTCCCAAACCCGCCGCATTAATTATGCATTCCCGGGAATCGCGCTGTTTCCATGGTGGGCAGGCTCTCACTTGCCCACCACGCCATCATCTTGCCGCTTCAGCACGCCTGGCTCCTTATTTAAAGTCCAGCTGTGCGCTCACACCTCTCAGCGCTTCCAGCCCACAAATGCAGCAAAGAAGACATGGCTCCGAAAGGCAAAAAGACTGCAGCCCCCAGGTTCAATGATGCGTCCCTCGAGCGCCTTTTGGACGCTGTGGAGACTCGCTGTGATGTCCTCTAACCCCCGCTCTGGCCGCAGGATGGGCAGCAACCTCACTAATCCGACTTGGGAGACATTGGCAGATGTGGTCAGTGCCATTGCCCCACAAAAGAGGGCAGCCACCCAGTGCCACTACAGGATGAATGGTCTCACCCGTTCCACCAGGGTAATTCACTCTTCTTATCACTCTCAACTCACACACTCACAAACCCATCACACATCCACAGGGATCTCACACCTCAAGGGACAACACCACTAACTCTCACACACACCTTCACATCTCCGTCAGGCCCATACCCTCTGGAGCTCGAGTCCTCATCCTGTCCATGGCTCTGCTCACCACACAAACATTCCACCCAGTGTCATGTGTCCTGCTCACACTGTGTCCATCTGTTTTCATGCAGGAGAAGCCTACTCACATCGGTAGGAAGAGGTTCCTCACTGGGGGTGGAATGGCCCACATTAGGCCCCTCACTCACTTTGAGGATTGTGCCATAGCATGGGCATGGACCGTGCCTGTGGTGACAGTGAGACTGACAGTGAACACCCACGTGAGGATCCTGCACCACATCACTCCTCTCTCAATGTAACTGTGAGTGCACTCTCTCCTGCTTTTGACTCTGCTGCCATGTGCTAATTATCTGTACTTTGGTTCACAGGGAGCTCTGCCAAGTGACCGACACCCTCAGCCAGCCAGTCCCTCAGCTCCATCCATGTCCTCACCTCCAGCCAAAAGGACACCTCCTCCATTGAAGAGCTGGAAATAAGCAGCCTGGAAGACCCATCACAGCGCCTACCCACACCCTCCACCAGCGCAGAGACACACACCTCGGTGGGACCTTGATCTAGAGCAGGCCCAGGTTCACAGTCTGGTGGTCAACGCACGGACACGTGTCCGCAGCAGGAGGGGGCAGGTTCAGCCGAGCTCCCTGGATCTCAGAGGGCTGCTGGGGAAGAGGTATCTGTGAGGTCCGAGTCAGATGACGAGCCTCTGGATTCGGCCTCCCAACTCATCCTGGAGAGTCAGCAGAAGGCGGGGGAACATCACGCAGAGCTGTTGGAAGCCCTCAACAGAGTGGCACGTGAGTCGGAGGAGTGTGTCTGCCTGCTCTCTGATGATGTGATGCCTACAGGTGCACATATGGGGTCTCCACGGGAAGGATGTTGGACACCATGGAGACCCTGGTCCAGCAGAATTCGGAGATGTGTGCAGACCTGCACTCCATCACGAGAGCCATGGGTGAGTTCCTGCAGTGGCAACGCGAGGGAGAAACAGGGCACCTCGATGCCCCTCCAGGCACTCCTTCCCCTCAAGGAGTCAGGCCGGGCCCCCGGGCACCCGAAGGGAGGAGGAGCAGCAACTGGACACCCCTGGGTCATCCACTCAGGAATCTCAGAGGCTGTCCTCTCCCTCCCAGTCCCCTTTGCCTGTGACCCCCTCAACCTTGTCCTCTGTCACTGTAGAGGGAGCAGCCGGCCAATGAGTGATTCTGGAGGGAGGTGTGTGTGTGGCAGGGCCTTTCGAAGCCTCGTGCAAGCGTCTCTCATGCACGTGGATCCTTCACATATCACACTCACCTCAATGTCCTGAGCGTTTTCAATGCAGGCTCATTTTAAGGTGTCCATCTGAGCCTGACCTGCATCTCCACCCACCCACTGACCACAGTCCCAGGCAGCACCTGATCTCACCCACCACGACTGTCCTTTCACTTTCCATTTGGACAGCACGGTCTGGATTCACATTTTCATCAGCTCCTCCGTCTTTTCCCCTCCCCCAGTTTTTCGCCCATCACAGTCGACCCCCCCCTGACATCACCTTCCACCTCCCCTCCCTGACCTACCGGCCACAACCCTTTCCCTTTGGGGATGTCCAGGTGAACATGCACGTTCCCTTCCTCCCTGAAAATCCCACCCCCATCCACACTCACCTCCCGACCTCCTCCTTCCCACCCATGTCTGCCTCTGAGTCCTCACCAACCACCCTCGCCATCCCTAATACCGCTATCATTGAGCCCTCACCCTCCCACCCTCCCGCCTCACTCAGCCCTCGGTCATTCTCACCATTCCCCCCATACCACGCCCACCCTCAGCTCGCTCCCCAGGAGGCAGTCGTGGACGCGACAGACCCTCCCCTTGCACATTCACCTGGACATCCTCCGCCTGGACCCCTTCCGCCCCTGGGAACCCCTTCACTCCCGGAACTCCTTACCCCCCAACAATCCTTCCACACCCCTGGACTCCCCCCATCACTTAGTCCCTCCCCCTTCCTGACTCCCTCAGACGCCCTTACTTCTTCCACCACCCTCAGTCCTTCCCCACTCCTGACTCCTTCCTCCAGCCTTACCTCATCCTTCAGCCTCACTTCTTCCTCCAGCCTTACTCCTTCCCCCTTCTCCGCACTCCCTCCTCCCCCTGGACTTCCTCCCCCCTCTAAACTCCTTCCCTTACACCTTCCACCCTTCTTACACCTACCTCCCAGTTGCCATCTTCTCCCTGTTACCCCCTCCTCCCCCCATACTCCCTCCACCCCACAACCTTACTCCTCTGACACTTTCAGTCCCCCCGCCCATCCTCACCCCCCCGACACCTTCAATCCCCCCCCTCTCAACCACCTCCCGACACCTTCATTCGTCCCCTCTCAACCACCCCCCTGACACCTTCATTCGTCCCCTCCCAACCTCAGCCCTCGACACCTCTTCCTCTCCCAGTCGATCCTAGACCTTCCTCTCCCACCCACTCGACCATCATCCGTTGTGAGAATCAATGGTGACTTTCCAACTCCCGTGAGCTGCTTCACAGCAGAGCCGTGTCCATGAGAATCCACCCAGTAAGTCATGGGTGTTCCTCCAGTGTGCCGCTGCTGTCGGGCTGCAGCATCTTCTCCTCCTCGGAGTCCGCGATGTGAGCAAGGCCCTGGCGGGTATGACCCGTGTTCTGAACGTCACAGTTGTCAAGACGTGTTCTGCACCGGCGTGTGTTCCCACTGACGAGGCCAGACAGTCCAGCGATTGGGGGGGTGGGGGATGAGTCAGCCTGACTGGCCTTATAATGATTTGCGGATGTATTACAATGAGGTTCCCAACGTCAGATGGCGGGAAACCTGACCCGTCATCGATGGACTGAGCGGACGATCGCAAACGAATCCGATTTTTAGCCTCCTCGCCATATTGCCTGCTCATGTCACCGAACATTCCCGGGATCAGCAGGCATGGACAGTCCCGGCCATAGAGGACAAAAGCCAAGAAACTTTGCTAAGCCTATATAAACCAGTTCGACCCCACTGTGGCGAAGATTCTCAATTCTGGGCACCCAAAGGATGTGAGGGGGAGGGTTAAATGGGGCGGGGGGTGGGTGCGGTGCAAGGATAAGGGGCCCAGAAATAGGTGAAGCATCAGGTCCCATGATTTCTCCCCCTGGCCCTGACTGGGAGTAGAGGGGGTGCAGGCTGCTTGAGGTGGGCACCTCCTATCGATGCACAGCTGCTGTAGTTGTCCAAACGTCCGGGGTGTACCCACCTTTCCCCGCCCAGACTGTTTTGATATTTAAAATTTTTAACACTGCTAGTATCATTCTGCATCACAGATTCTCCTCTTTGCCAGATTTTTCACATTTCCTTCCCTCTCTAATATTCTGCTGCTGCCATTTACACCTCTTCTAGAACAATCTTTTGTTTATTTAGTGCTCCCCTTACCATCTTATTTATATCGCTCCTGCTTTACACCCAAAACAGACTTTCTAGTGTGTATGCATGTGTGCGTGTGTGTCTATGTGTGCGTATGCATGTGTGAATGTGTGTCTATGTGTGTGTATGCATGTGTGCGTATGTGTCTATGTGTGCGTATGCATGTGCGTGTGTGTATCTATGTGTGTGTATGCATATGTGCGTGTGTCTATGTGTGCGTATGCATATGTGCATGTGTGTCTATGTGTGCGTATGCATGTGTGCGTGTGTGTCTATGTGTGCGTATGCATATGTGCATGTGTGTCTGTGTGTGCGTATGCATGTATGCGTGTGTGTCTATGTGTGTGGGAATGCATGTGTGCCTGTGTATCTATGTGTGTGTATGCATGTGTGCTTGTGTGTCTATGTGTGTGTATGCATGTGTGCTTGTGTGTCTATGTGTGTGTATGCATGTGTGCGTGTGTGTCTATGTGTGTGTATGCATGTGTGCTTGTGTGTCTATGGGTGTGTATGCATATGTGCATGTGTGTCTATGTGTGCGTATGCATGTGCGTGTGTGTGTATGCATATGTGCGTGTGTGTCTATGTGTGCGTATGCATGTGTGTGTGTGTCTATGTGTGCGTATGCATATGTGCGTGTGTGTCTATGTGTGCGTATGCATATGTGCGTGTGTGTGTCTATGTGTGTGTATGCATGTGCGTGTGTGTCTATGTGCGCATATGCATGTGTGAATGTGTGTCCATGTGTGCGTATGCATGTATGTTTATGTGTGCGTATGCA